>NC_077228.1:459665444-459962944 GCF_027887165.1 Monodelphis domestica | reverse complement strand
TAAATCTTATTAAATATGATACTTGGGGCATCTGGATATTAAATTTTAATCTTACAAAACTCTTAATCACTTTACAGCCAAATAATGCGGTGGACATATAGCAACCACCCACCCCATCTTTAAGACACCCATTTTAATAGCATGTCCAGGGCAGCCCACGATAGTCCAGTGACAGACCTTGCACTGATATTATTTATTATTATATCAAGCCTCTTGTCTAGGAAGCCAAGCCTACTTGACATGGGTGATGAGGGAAGCAATACAGGGTAGAGGGGCTCTTAATGTATTATGTGACTTTCCACTGAAGCTTGTGACATCTGGGTAGAGGCCCCCTTTGAGATCTGCTATCAAATTAGAGTTGAACATAGAGAGTTTTATGAGAGGAAAGACTTTATTTTTAGAAACTATACAGTTATGAATTATAACTTGTTGCTTCTAATTATTATTTTTTAATAATAAGTAACTAATCATTATCCTAATGGAATCATATTAAACCAGATAATATTGAGTAGAGGGATAAAATTATTGATTTAAGATGGGTAGGCATCTACTAAAATAGGGTAGGGGTCACGTTATTTCTCAGAATTTGACCCCCCAATCACTTAGCTCTTACTGCTCCTCTGCCTTGGAACTAGTGCTAAGTATTAAGACAGAAAGTAGGGAGGGGTTAAAAAAAAGTCGTAGTAATACCTTTTGTTTTTTTATGCCACAATGATTTTCTGATATCTCCCTCCCTCCTTAGGGAACCTTCCTTTCCAATAGAGAAAAATGGTTAAGCAAAACTAATCAAAAGTTTAATGTGTCACATCCTGAACTCATGGTCTCCTCCCCCTCCTTCCTCCCAAGGAGAGAAAAGAAATTTGATTTATCATTAATTCTTTTGGATACCATCAGCAAAATTTAAAGCAATGTCATGTATAACTTTTTACAAGTAATTGTTTACAGACTTAAAGGGAAGAGGGCACATCATTGTAGAATTCCTTGCTCCATTTGCATTCTTTAATTCTTGCTCTTTTGGTCTGATAGCTCAACCAGATCTGAAACTACCTCCATTTGGCTTATAGCTCACTCCTTGATTTCTTAAGTAGATGCAGTTAACCAAGTAATTTATCAGAACAAATATTATCCCCACTCTCAATTTCTTCCAGTTTACCAGTAGGCCAATTCTTCCCACCTAGTACTCAAGTTCACACATCAATAAAGTGGCTAGAATTCCTATCAACTGAACGAGGAGATCTAGATTGTTGGCTTTCTTTTGTTTCTAGTATTTCTATTAAAGCACTGTTCCCTTTATTTGTGAAATGGATCTTGAAAAGCCCCTTGTTTTCTTATTTCTTAACGCTTATGCCAGTGAAAGTCTCATCATGCATTAATTCACATTTCACAGAGTCTGTGTACCCTTTTCTTCAAAGATGCTGGCAGATATCAGGAGCACAGTGTTGATGGATTACTCAATTGATTTTGATCGTGAGTCCATATCTGCCATTTCCCCCTCTTAATTATTCACTGGAGTCCAGTTCCTCCTGGAATAACTTCTTGAGGAGGTGAGGTGAGGGTAATGATCTCTTCAAGTCCACCTTGTTCCTTTTAGAATATAATTCCTTGAAGGACTTGGGCTATCTGTTCTTTTTTCACTAGGGTGCTGAGTCCTTAAAGGGGGTTGCAGCTGATGAGAATGGTGTGATAGGAGCAACTGGATGAGGCTGGGGATCACAGGATACCTCCCAGAGGGGCTATGGGACACGGGAGATCCTTTAATGGGGAACAAAGTCTTTCTTTCCAGAAGGAGAAATAAGGCCTAAAAGGCCTTGGGAGAGAGGTCACATATTGATTGAAATCCAAATGAAGGAAGAAATGATTGATAGCTGACTGTTTCTGGAGGATTCGTTTTAATGATGGAAAGGAAGTAGTTGGTGAAAGATGCAGAAAGAAGTTGGCAGCACAGAAGATAAGTGTTTTTTCTTTTGCCTCTGATTATCTATGGTGCCAACTCTATTGAAACTGGTGCTCAATAAATATTATCACAGGTGACTCTCACCTGTTTGGATCAGATTTTGTTTATGGGAATCTACATTTGCTTTATCAGGCCACCACTTATCTCTGCCATCAAATTGATTTGAATAGTCAAGTGTTTAATAAATACAACTGTAGTTCTTATGTTTGGTAGCTTGTTGTAGAGTAAGAATTCTTGAGTTTGGAACCTTGAGGACATGAGTTGGAATCCTGCTTCTCTCACTTAGGGGCAACTAGGTGGCATGGTAGATAGAATGCTGGCCTTGGAGTCAAGAAGACTCATCTGCCTGAGTTCTAATGTAACTGTGACATTTACTAGCTATGTGACCCTGGACAAGTCACTTGGCCCTGTTTGTCTCAGTTCCTCATCTGTAAAATGAGCTGGAGAAGGAAATGGCAAACCATTCTATTTATCTTTTCCAGGAAGACCCCCAAATGATGGCATCAGGAGTCAGCCAGGACTTCAAGTTTAGTGTTATATCCACTTTGCCACTCACTTGGGGCAAATCTTTCAATCACTCTGGGCCCCCACTCCTTCTGTAAAACCAAAGGGTTGGACTACATCTCCTCTTTCTCTATAACCGTGATCCTATGGTTCTTGTGTTAAATAGACCTCATGAGAGTATCGACTTTGGGGAATTTTTTCGTTCTTTTGATTTGTAAGTTTCCCACTCAGGAAATCTGAGACCATTTCTGCATAGATACCTCTCATGCCAAGTATATTAACTCTCCATTTGCAGCTACATAGTGTAACAGTTAAATTAGCTTCTAGTAATAAAAGTATTACATTTTATGAGGTTTATTAAGATTATTAGAAATCAAGGGTACAAAATAATAAACCACGTTTGTGCCCATGGCTGATTAACAATTCAGAACCCCCAAGCTTTGCTTACTTACTACATCATTGCAAAATGGAAGAGCCCACTTGGGAGGCAGAGAGCCAGTTAAATACTAATTATGATCTCACTCAGGTGGAGACTCAGGTGAGATTATAGGGAATTCTGGGAAATACCAAGGACTTCTGGGGATTGAAGTCTGGGGTTCAAATCTCCATTTTTACAATAGTTCACAAAATTTTTAAAAGGACCTTGAAAGGTTATATTGAAAATAGATTTTGGGGAGGATAGAATCTATTCCATTTTGAGTTATTCTAGATATTAGTGTTTTTCTTTGATTTTCTGTGGGACTCTTCTTTCACACAACAGAATGTACACAATGATCTCCCTTCCTTTAAAAGGTTTACAATTACAAAAGAAAAGTAAGGATTTTGAATAGTTTAGGGACTAACCCTCTTTCTTTATGCTATTTAATAAGGCACATAATAAGAGCTTAACAAATGCTAATTAACTGACTGATAAAGAAGATACTTTTTCCTTTGGTCCAGGGTAAATAGTTATGTTAACAATTTAAACATCCTCTTTTCTTTTCTTTTCTTTTCTTTTCTTTTCTTTTCTTTTCTTTTCTTTTCTTTTCTTTTCTTTTCTTTTCTTTTTTTTTAAATAAGTACTTCAGTCTATGAGCTCTGTCTGATCTGACCACAAAACCATATTGTAAGCTACTGGTACTCTGTTTGGTAGATCTCTCAGATAACTCAGGAGGAGAATATCATCCATCCATCTATCATCTATCTCCCTAAAATCTATCTATATGTTTATTACTATAGATCATGTTTTCTTGAGCTATCTATTAGATAGATAGGTATCTATCTCTATTTGTTGTCCAAACCTCATTCCCAAACCCTTGTCACCTAATTCTTCATTCCCATACCCTCTCTACCCTTCCACCCCTTTGTTATGCCCTCTGGAATGCCTGTTCTAGGCAACAAACTTATCTCATCCCTTTTATTTTTTCCTCTCTCATTCATTCCTTTCATTTATCAGCTTGTATTGAAACTTGGCTTCCTCTTTATAATACAGCCTCTCTAATTACGCTTTCTAGTACTGGCTGCACCTTCACTCATTCTCCTCAGATTACTGGTCAAGGAGATGGGGTTAGAAGATTCCTTTCTCCCCATTGCCACTTAGAGGTTCTCTTTCTTCTCTCTTTCTTTGAGGTTCATGTTCTTCATAGCTGTTGTCTACATTTTTGTGTACTATATACATTGTGTACTACCCCACATCACATACTATAGTTCACATCCCATGTCACTCTCCTTCCTCAGTGAATCTCAAATGTGGCCAACACTTTTTTTTCCTTTTCAACTTCTGGCCTTATAGTAAAGAAGATCAAAACACATATTGATTCCCCCTCAAATACTCTAACCACTTTTCTTAGGCTATTCACTTCCCATAAGCTTCTCTCTTCATCCAATCTAAGGCACACATAAAGCTGGTCATACCTTTGATCATGCCATCATTCTTTAATGTACCACCTCTGTGGGAAAGCATTATGAAACCCCCTTCTCTGACCATAATCAGTAGATTTTTCACTTCTCCCTCAACCTCTCCTTACATAAACTGATTTTTCATCTTCATGGTGGCCTTCAGTTCCTTGACCTCTCAAATCTCTTTCAGACTATTTCCCCTACCTTAACTCTCCTCTCCTCTCCTCTCCCTCTCCTCTCCTCTCCTCTCCTCTCCCTCTCCTCTCCTCTCCCTCTCCTCTCCTCTCCCTCTCCTCTCCTCTCCTCTCCTCTCCTCTCCTCTCCTCTCCTCTCCTCTCCTCTCCTCTCCTCTCCTCTCCTCTCCTCTCCTCTCCTCTCCTCTCCCTCTCCTCTCCTCTCCTCTCCTCTCCCTCTCCTCTCCCTCTCCTCTCCTCTCCTCTCCTCTCCTCTCCTCTCCTCTCCTCTCCTCTCCTCTCCTCTCCTCTCCTCTCCTCTCCTCTCCCTCTCCTCTCCTCTCCTCTCCTCTCCTCTCCTCTCCTCTCCTCTCCTCTCCCTCTCCTCTCCTCTCCTCTCCTCTCCTCTCCTCTCCTCTCCTCTCCTCTCCTCTCCTCTCCTCTCCTCTCCTCTCCCTCTCCTCTCCTCTCCTCTCCTCTCCCTCTTCTCTCCTCTCCTCTCCTCTCCCTCTCCTGTCCTCTCCTGTCCTCTCCTGTCCTCTCCTGTCCTCTCCTGTCCTCTCCTGTCCTCTCCTGTCCTCTCCTGTCCTCTCCTGTCCTCTCCTGTCCTCTCCTCTCCTCTCCTCTCCTCTCCTCTCCAGTTCAACTCTACATCTATGTCTGTCTTCCTATCTTGAATCCCTATTCCCTTTCCTTTGCCAGTTGTACCCAGCCATTCATTACCTTCACTCTTATATACATGCTACTGAACAAAGGCAGAGAAAATCATTCAACCATTCTGATTAAGTCCACTACAATTTTATGTCACATAACCTCAACTGGGTTCTCCCTGCTGCTAGGAAATTCTTCTAAACTCTCCTTATCAATCAGCCTCCTATCCCAATCTCCATATTAGCTCTTCCAAACCTTTTCATCCCTCTTTTAACCTCTGATAGCTTCCCTTCCTCATCTCTCAGTTGAGAACCTTGTGTTATATTTTATAGTAAAAATCGAGGCCATTCACAATAAACTCCCTCTTCTTCATCTTTTATCACTCAGATGCCTTCTGCCACTCTCTGCCATACTCTATACCAGACTCACATGATAAAGTTGCCTTAATCCTTACCAAAGCTAATCTCAAATTATTCATCCTCCTGTCCTATTCCACTCACAACCTAGGAGCCATCCTCAACTCCTTACTATGTATCTCACCTCTCATATCCAATCTATAGATTTCTAGCAGTCTATAGATATAGAGGCCTATAGATTTCACCTTTGGGACATCTCTCAAATATGTCCCCCTTCTCTCCTCTGATACTGCCACAATTTTGGTACAGGCTTTTATCACCTCATGCCTTGATTACTGAAATAGCCTCCTGGTGGGTTTAACTACCCCAAGTTTCTCCCCAGGACAGTCCAACCTCTATTTAGCCACAAAAGAGATTTTTCTAAAGTGCAAATTTGATCATGTTGTTCTCCCTACTCAATTAATTTCAGGGGCTCCCTATTGCTTTCAAGATCAAGTACAAAATACTCTTGCATTCAAAGCCCTTATAACCTGCCCCTCTTCTACCTTTCCAGTCTTCTTATACCGCAGTGACTTCCTGTCTGTTCCATGAAAAAAAAATGCTTTGTCTGTTGGCCATAGGCATTCTTTCTGAGTGATCTTCATTCCTGGACTTCCCAGGATTCCTTTAAGTCCCAACTAAAATCCCACCTTCTATAGAAACCTTTCCTTCCCTACCCCCTCTTAATTCCAGTGCAGATCTTTTGTTGATTATTTCCTATTTATCCTTATATAGCTTTGCTTTGTTGTCTCCTCCATTCAATCTTCTTATTTTTTCAATCTTTACCTTCTGCCTTAGAATCAAAGCAATAAAGGTTCCAAGACAAGAGAGTGGTAGGGGCTAGGCAGTGAAGCTTAAATGATTTGCCCAGGGTCACCCAGGTAGAAATGTCTGAGACTCCTATCTCTAGGCCTGGCTCTCCATTCCCTGAGATACTTAGCTACCCCTCAATTATAAGCTTCTTGAGGACAGGCACAATCTTTTGACTTTTTTGTATGCCCAGCACTTAGAGTAATGTCTAGCATGTAGTAGACACTTAATAAATTAATATTTATTGATACATATATATATATATATAAATGTATATATATATATGCCACCTGCAGAATTGTGAGATACATATTGAGCACTAACTGATGCTGTGTGTCATGTTCTTGAGTGAATAAATTGTGGCGTATGAGACTGGATATTCTGTACCTTATGCTGGCTTATTCATGCACTGGCTAGCAAGGACCTTGAATCTTCTTGCAACAGTTGATAAAATAAAATGGACTGGGGAAAGTTATATGGCTCAGTGGATTGAGATCCAGACATTCTCTATGGTCTCAGACAATTCCTAGCTGTGTGATCCTGGGTAAGTTGCTGAACCCCATTATCTAGCCCTGACTGCTCTTCTGCCTTGGAACCAACACATAGTATTGATTCTAAGATGGAAAATAAGGTTTTTGAACAAAATGGAGCTTACTTCAAAACTCTGAGCCTCAGTTTCCTCATTCATAAAATGAAGTTGGTTTGAGGGCAGCTAGATGGTTCAGAGGCATGAGATCAGGGGTCCCCAAACTATAGCCCACAGGCCACATGCAGCCCCTTGAGGCCATTTATCTGGCCCCCACTGTACTTCCGGAAGGGGCACCTCTTTCATTGGTGGTCAGTGAGAGGAGCATAGGATACATCTGCCTGTGTTCCTAGAGTACTGTATGTGGCAGTGCCACAAAGTGAGATGTCACTTACATACAGTACTACTTCCGGTGGCATAATCCTTTGGGTGGTGTCTTATTTTGAGAATGTGGTACCATGCAAATGATTATGTGGCTGCACAATGGAAGACGTCAGCATGGGAGCAGCAATCTGAGGGAAGGGATTCTGCACTGTGTATACTGCTGCCTGGGGATTTGTTCATAGTTTTTTTTATAGTCTGGCCCTCCAACAGTCTGAGGGAAAGTGAACTGGCCCCCTGTGTAAAAAGTTTGGGGACCCCTGCTTGAGAGCCAGAGCTAGGGACAAGAGGTCTTAGATTTAAATTTGGCCTGAGATACTTCCTAGCTGTGTGACCCTGGGCAAGTCACTTAATCCCCATCACTTAGCATTTACCACTCTTCTGGAAATAGAAGGTTAGGGCTTAAAAAAAATGAAGTTGGATTAGACAAGCTCTGAGATCTTTTCCAAATCTCAGCCTGTGATCCTAAGAGCTCTTGGAAAATATATCCAGTCTCTACTGAGCTACTCTCTCCCAAACTGATGTTTGGCTCTTGGTCATTTACAGTCAACAAAGGGTAAATTTCTTTTCTCTACAGGCATTACACCTCTCCTTCAGTCAAGCATTGTTCCTTCCTTTTCAAAATTCTATCGCTCTCCAGGATGGAGCATCAGGTGGTTCTCCTTAGATTGCAATGGGTGCTGCTGGCATTGCTCCTGGATAAATCCTGTCCCAGAATCAATCTTTCTGTGCCCTCATGTGCAATGTTTGCAATCATGGACTGGAATGATGCCAGAGTTTACAACAGGTGGCAGGAGACAGCTATTCCCAAATGACAACTTTAGAAATGTGATGTTGGCCCAAGGAGCTTCTTCTCCTGAGGTGATTCTCCTTTGCAGCTCTTCTTGTGGACCTCTGCCTTAGCGAATACTTCCCAGGGAGGCAGATCCCACCACTTTGTCTTTAGAAGAATCTCAGGCACAAATTTCAGATCTAGAAATAATGATGGCAAATCTTGATATCAGTCTGTCTGTTTTCTGTCTCTGTCTCAGGCTCTTTCTTTCTATGATGCCTGGGAGGGGTGTCCCTCTGACTCTCAACTAGCTCAGAAGCTAACAAAGCATCCTAACTTTTCCTCATTAGCTTTCTTAAGTACCCAAGAATCTTAGAGGCAACTGGGTGGGATTATTCAAATACCCCAAGGCTGTTACCAGCCCCACCTAAGGAAGAGGAGGCGGTGTGGGGGAAGCCATATATGCTACTGGTTCTGCCACATGTATTTCTTCTGGGGACACCACTCCTTGGGTGGGGTGATGGAAGGAGAAAGAAAAGGAAATCTCCATACTGGCTATGCAAGTTTCTAATATGAGGTTCAACAATTCAACAAACATTTATTTATTCAATACCTTCTATAGAATGATCACAGTGCTGCTTTTGGAGGGTACTTAAGATAGACACAGTTGAATCCCTGCCCTCAATGAATATATAATTCTTATAATTATAAAGTGGGAGGTAGGGAGAATACAGTAGATATAAATATGTATGATATAAGATAGACTATGATATGGTAAAGGAGATAATGACTAGCATTTCTATAGCAAAGTATATCATTCGATTCCTATACCAACACCTAGGAGTTGCTATTATTATTTCCATGTGGAAAGTTAATCTGAACCCCTTTTTGGCACCCACAAAACAACCTTTGGAATTTATTTATTTATTTTTTTGGGGGAAATTTTTATTTAATTAATTAATTTAGAATATTTCCCCATGGTTACATGAATCATGTCCTTTCCCTCCCTTCCCCCCACCCCCCTCTCGTAGCTGACACACAATTCTACTGGGTTTTACATGTGTCACTGATCAAGACCTGTTTCTATATTATTCATATTTGCACCAGGGTGATCATTTAAAGTCTATATCTTGAATCATATCCCCATTGACCCATGTGATCAAGCAGTTGTTTTTCTTCTGTGTTTCTACTCCCACAGTTCTTCCTCTGAATGTCAACCTTCTGATTTTAAAGTAAAACAACCTTATGTCTGAACATCTGAACCATATCTCTCTGAGACCATGGGTGGGGTCCTCCCTCCACTTGCCTATCTTGCCAGGAAATGCTGTCATGTCCTCTGCAGCCATTCTAAAACTCATATGGTTATTCCTGGAATCTGGAAGATCTGCTTCTTCCCACTAAGGTATGAGTTCACCAATTCAAAGAGGTTTGGGAAAGGAACTTCAGGAAGAGCATAAATTGGTGGAGGGAAGAGGTTCTTTCCTTGGAATCACAGACCGAGGAGGCAGGCAGTTGGCTTTATTCTGGCTCTGGACTGGTACTGTCTGTTGGCAGAAGAGCTGGCCAGCCAATGTAGCTCAGGCTTTTTCTTTCTTTGTCCAACTTTTTATTATTTAATAAATAATTACAAAATTAAGATACAGGTTCCAGAGAATTTTAATCATAACACCCATTTTGCATATGAGGAAACTGAGATAAACAGAAATAAAGTGACTTGCCCAGAATCATGTTAGTGACTGAAAACAAATTTCATCTGTTTCTAGGTCCAGAAACCTAATCATTGTGCCATCTAGCTGCCTGTAGATATAATACTGTAATAAAACTTGTGAATAGAGAGCAGTATCAATTGGGGAAATCGGGGAAGTGATGTAGAAGAGTAGTGTAGCTTGGTGGTGCAGTAGATACTGGTGTGAGGAGTACTTGAGTTCACATCTGGCCTCAGATCATAACTGTGTGACTCTGGGCAAGTCATCTAATCCTGTTTGCCTCAGTTTTCTCATCTGTAAAATGAGCTGGAGAAAGAAATGACAAACTGCTCCAGTGTCTTTGCCAGGCAGACCCCAAATGGAGTCTGAAAGAGTCAGGCATGACTAATCAACTAAACAACTTGAAAGAGTAGATACTTAAAGAAGCTGAGTATTAAAGGAAGAGAAGGATTTCAACAGGTAGAAAGGAGGAAGGAGGAAATACATTTTAGGTAGGAAGGAGGATCTGCATGAATGCACAGAAGGGAGGGAGACAGCAGGCTAAAATCAAGGAATGTCTAGCATTCCAGTTTGGCTGGAACATAGAGAGTATAAGAAACAGAAACTGGTAGGGTGGGGGAAGCTGGGTGGCTCAGTGGATGGAAAGCCAGACCTAGATATGGGAGGTCCTTGATTCAAATCTGGCCTCGGATACTTCCTAGCTGTGTGGCCCTGGGCAAGTCACTTAACCCCCATTATCTAGCCTTTACTACTCTTCTGCTTTAGGACCAATACACAATACTGATTCTAAGATGGAAGGTAAGAGTTATAAAAAAACAAACCAAAACAAACCTAGAAACTGGAAGGGTTGATTTCAGCTGTGCTGTGAAGTGTCTTCAGGGACAGGATGAACAATTTGTATTTTATATTAGAGGTGATGGGAAGTCAGTGAGGATTTTTGAGTCAAAAAAAAAAGGGGGGGAAAGAAATAAGCATTTATTAAGCAGCTTCTATGTGCCATCCATTAAGCATTTTACAAATATTACCTTTGTTTGATCCTTACCACAACTCTGGGAGGCAGGTGCTATTTCTTCTTCCCATTTTACAGTTGAGGAAACTGAGGTAGAGAGAAGTTAAATGACTCACCTAGAGTCACATAGCTAATAAGCGTATGAGTCTGTATATGAACTTAGATCTCCATGATTCCAGGCTTTGCATTCTAACCACTGTCTCACCTTAATGCCTCTAAAATGAAATCCTGGCACTAAAAATGTTATACTGGACCTGGAACATATTAGAAATCTAGATCTGTAGCCCTTGTTACATCCCCATGTTCAATGTGGGCTATTTGGGATTATGAATTTTGTGAATATTTTGTATTTGCTACTACAAATCCTATAGCATTTAATTAAGTCCTAATAATATTAAAAATAAAACCAAAACAACCCTTACTTTTGGCCTTAGAATCAGTAATGTGTATTGGTTCCAAGTCAGAAGAGCAATAAGGGCTGGGCAATGGGGGTTAAGTGACTTGAACAAGGTCACACAGTGAGTATCAGATCAAATTTGAACCTAGAACCTCCCATCTCTAGGCTGGTTCTCAATCCATTGAGTCATCTAGTTAGCCTTCATAATTATTTTTTTTTTAAGTTAAATTTTTTTCTAGATTACATTTGGTACAATTTTCAATGATTACGTTCTGACATTTTGAGATCTATGTTCTCTCCCTCCCTCCCACTCCTCCTCCTCCCCCAAGATGGCAGGTGATAAGACATAGGTTTTATCTGTGTTATTATACCATACATAATTTCATGTTCATAATGTTGTGAAAGAAGACACATGTCACTTACACAAGGGAAAAACTCATGTAGGGAATAAAGCGAAAATGGTACACTTCAATCTGCAATGAGACTCCATCAGTTTCTTCTGTGATAGTGGATAGTCTTTTTTGCCATGGGTCCCTTGGAGTTGTCCTAGATCTTTGCATTCACAGTTGATCATTGTACATTATTACTGTGTATTATTCTCTCCTGGTTCTGCTCACTTTACTTTGCATCAGTTCATGTAAGTCTTTCCAAGTATTTTTTGTGATTATCTTGTTTGCCATTTCTTTTTTTTTTTTTAACCCTTACCTTCTGTCTTGGAGTCAATACTGTGTATTGGCTCCAAGGCAGAAGAGTGGTAAGGGGTAGGCAATGGGGGTCAAGTGACTTGCCCAGGGTCACACAGCTGGGAAGTGTCTGAGGCCAGATTTGAACCTAGGACCTCCTGTCTCTAGGGCTGGTTCTCAATCCACTGAGCTATCCAGCTGCCCCCCTTGCCATTTCTTATAGTGTACTAGTGTTCCATTACAATAGCTTTGAAATCACAGTTGCTACCTCTGCTAACATCATAATTTTTTTATTATTTAAAAGTATTTACAATAATATTTTATTTTTCCCCAATTATATGTAAAAACAATTAACATTCATTTAAAATAATTTTGAATTCTAAATTCTCTCCTTCCTTCTCATCCTTCTTTCTTTACTTTCCCCCACCCCTCCCCACTTCTTGAGATGGCAAGTAATCTGATATAGATTTTACAAAGTCATAATTTAAATATCAATGGGGAATTTAGTAGTAGGCTCATTCTCTTTCCATAACATATAAATGGCTGCAACTCTCACATAAACGTCAGAGCATTATAATAAAATCCTTCTTGATCCTCCCCCCTCACCTGCAAGAATGATAAGAGTTTAGGGTTCCATAGGGTTCTCTTGGAGTTCTGCAGAAGAGAGGCCTAGAATATTTTATATTTCTTCTCCCTCCCAAATTCATTATTTATTTTTAACATTCAATTTAAAAAACTTTTTTGAGTTCCAAATCCTCTCCTTCCCATTTGATTCTCTCCTACATATTAAAAAGATAAGAAATATGATATCAATTATACAAGTGAAATCATGTGTTAGTCATTTTGCAAAAGAAAAAAAGTAATAAAAATAACATGAAAAAATTATGCTTCAGTTTGCACTCAGACTCCATCAGTTCTCTCTTTGGAGGTGGATAGCATTTTTCACTCTAAGTCCTTTTGAATTTTCTTAGATCATTGTATTGATCAGAGAAACTAAGTCATTCATAGGCAATCATAGTACAACATTTCTATTACTATATACAATGTTCTTCTGGTTCTCCTCACTACACTCTGCATCAGTCCAGGTCAGTCTTTCCAGATTTTTCTGAAAGCATCCTGCTCATCATTACTTATGACCCAATAGTATTCCATCATATTCATATACCACAATTTGTTCAGCCATTCCCTGATTGATGGGCATTTCCTCAATTTACAATTCTTTGCCACCATATATATATTTATTTGTGCAAATAGTTCCTTTTCCTAATTATTTTTTTTATCTCTTTGGACACAGACCTGGTAGTGGTTTTGCTGTGTCAAAGGATATACAATTTTTGTAGTCCTTTAAGCATAGTTCCAAATTATTCTCTAGAATGACTGTAGCAGTTCACAATTCCACTAACAGTGCATTAGTGCCTCAATTTTTCCACATCTCCTCCAGGATTTGTCATTTTCCTTTTCTTTCATGTTCACCAATCAGATAGGTGTGAGATGGTATCTCAAAATTGTTTTAATTGGTATTTCTTTCATCAATAGTCATTTAGAGCATTTTTTCATATGACTATAGATAGTTTTGATTTCTTCTCTTGAAAGCAAGGACAATACAAAGTTAACAGTACTTAGCAAACAGAGACAACTTGGCATAGTGGAAAGGCAATTGTATTTGGAGCCAGGAAAATTTGAGTTCAAATATTGATGATGCCACATTTTGATTGGGTGACTAGACAATTTACTTGACCTCTCAGTGTCCCAAACAACACTCTAAGACTTGAATGTACTGAGCTGAATTGGTAGAGGGAGTTTCTCTCCAGGAATCACAATTTTTGTCCATTAAAAAAAAAATCTCTTGGGTAGAATTTAAACTCCTTAAGGGTAAAAACAATTCAAAGAAGATCTTCAGAGTCTTTTACATAGGAGGCACTGACAAAGTCAGTACACATAGGACTCAGAGTCAGGAAGAGCTGAGTTCAAATCCAGCCTCAGATATTTACTAGCTCTATGACTCTGGGCAAGTTTCTTAAATGCTGTCTGCCTCAGTAAAATGGGGATAATAATATTGCTCAACTCCAGGGTGGGTGTGAAGATCATTGAGAAAATCATTGTAAAGCACTTAGCATAATGCCTAGAATAAAGTTGGTAGTATATAAACATATACTGTATAAATACCATCGTTTTTAAATACTTATTGGATCAGAAGCTCTGACTGAACAAAAGCAGCGAAACTTTTATTTTCGAAGGGAAATCAATGTCACTATGAATTCTGGTTTGATTTACAAAAGCAAGCTTGAACAGGAAAGATAAAAGCATTTAGGCAAACAATTTCCAATCAGTTTGTTAGGACTTGCCCTGTGTTTGAAAGCAGAGCCCTAACCAGTAGTTCTGGTCTCGGGGGTGACCAGCACCAACCAGAGCAAGAAGCAAGAATCACTTACGATAATGTAATAATATTTACATATTGCTTTAGGTTTTGCAAAGTATATTATCTCACTTGATCCTAAAATGAAACAAGTCCTAAAATCAACTTTGTAATTCATGATGTGAAACTAATACAAGAAATAAATAGGACAAATTCAGGCTAATGGGAGGGAAGAATTAGTTAGCATAGTGAGGGAGATAGTAGAATCACAGAGTTGGAAGTGTCTTTTATAATCTCTGGAGCTTAAAGCACTTTAAAACCAGGTCCACAAACTACCTTCTGGTCTAATAACTATCTTTGACACTTATACTGATACAGTGACACTGGCTTTCTTAGTGCTTCTCACATATAATTCTCTCCTACTGCCTGGAATGCACTCACTCCCCTTTCGTCTAAATACCTTTAAGACTCAGCTCAAAGACCATGCTCTGTAGCAATCCTTTCCTGAACCCCCTAGCTCTAGTACCCTCCCCATCAAATTAAAATGCATTTATTTTGTACACATTTTACACACATATACCTAAGTGCCCTTGATTCCCTCTCCAATAGAATGCATACTCCTCGAAGGTAGGGACCATTTTAATTTTTGTTTTTATATTTCCAGCATCTAATGAAATTGCTTGATGATTGATTGATTTCCCTAGGACTTCATTTCCCATGATGCTTCAGGACTAGACCACATTGTTCATTGAATCTTGTTCCACTCTGCCAGAGGACCTCATTGAGGCTTCTCACACAGCCTGAGAGCATCATTAGTATTATTGGTTGCTAGGCAACACAATGACCAAGATGGACTTGGAGCCACCAAGACCTGAGCTCAGATTCCCTCCCCCCAAATATTTTCCAATTGTGTGGCTTTAAACAAATCACTTAATCTCTGTTAATCTCAGTTTCCTCATTTGTAAAATGGGAATAAGAGCATTTACCTCACAGGATTGTTGTGAGGATCAAATGAGACAATATAGGCAAGTTGATTTATAAACATTGGAGTACTATACAAATGTTGCTGTTATTATCATTATTACTTACCCTCCCTGTTGAGTACTATCTCTTTTTGCTGAAGGAGAGAAGAATAGAGGCTAGTCCATCTAGAAAACAAAGAGGGAAAGAGAAGTCCTGGAAAGGATATTGTTCAATCATGTCTAAGTCTTTTTTTAAAACTTAACCCTTGCCTTCTATCTTAGAATTGATACTAAGTATTGGTTCCAAGGCAGAAGAGAGGTAAGGTCTAGGCAATGGGAGTTAAGTGACTTGCTCAAGGTCACACAGCTAGGATGTATCTGAGGTCACATTTGAACCCAGGACATCTCATCTCCAGGTATGGCTCTGTATCTCCTGAGTTGCCCAGTTGCCCCATGTTCAAGTCTTTTTGACCTCATTTGGGATTTTCTGGGCAAAGATACTAGAGTGGTTTGCCATTTCCTTCTCTGGCTAGTTTATTTTTTAAAATCCTTACACTCTGTCTTAGAATCAATACTGTGTATTGGTTCCAAGGCAGAAGAGGGGTAAGGGCTAGGCAATGGGGGTTAAGTGACTTGCCCAAGGTTACACAGCTAGGAAGTGTCTGAGACCAAATTTGAACCCAGGACCTTCCATCTATAGATCTGGCTCTCAATCTACCGAGTCACCCAGCTATTCCCTCTAGTTAGTTTTAAAGATAAGGAAACTGAGGCAAACAAGGTTAAATAATTTGCCCAGGGTTACACAACTAGTAAGCGTCTAAGGCCAGATATTTGAACTCAGAAAGTAATCTTCCTGACTCAAGGCTCATTCTTCATCTTCTTCAACACTTACCTGCCCACACAGTTAATAAATGTTGATGGGATATTTTCAGATCTTTTGAAATATGAATTCTCTCTAATGGACCATACAGCTGATAGGACTGAGCAGGACACAATTATCTTGTTATAAAATAGAGACTTAACATAAAAAGGAAACATTAAAAACTATCCTCAAATATTATGCATCTCTGAAGAATAGTGGTCATGGTTGGGCAAAGGAATGTCAACAAGTAAAATAGGGCAGGCAGGTAAAAGAATAGTTCTGACCTCTCCTATCTGCCTAGGAATCAGCTTTTCAGAATCTCTCAGGCCTCAGTTTGCTAAACATTCTTTGATTGCTGGCTGGTGTTCAAAGGCTACCACTCCACTCATGTTGGAAATAAATCAGAGAACATTCATTTATACATGGCACAAAGGATTCCTGAAGTGGTGATGTGGTTAATAAAAATATAAAGACATGAAACATATGCAGCCATGTTTATGAGCTTTGCTTTTCCCCTTTCAATGCTGACTTAAAAAGGCAATATTTAGTAGGAACTAGGAATGGGGGCAACTGGGTGGCTCAATGGATTGAGAGCCTGGCCTAAAGATGAGATGTCCTGGGTTTAAATCTGGCCTCAGACACTTCTTAGCTGTGTGACCCTGGGCAAGTCACTTGACCCCCATTGCCTAGCCCTTACCACTCTTCTGCCTTGAAACCAATACACAGTATTGATTCCAAGACAGAAGGTAAGAGTTAAAAACAAAAAAGAGCTGGGGTTAATTTAGAACAAATTCAACTATATGTTAAGAAAAATATTAGAAGTTATTCTAAAGACATGTAGTTTATTGATGCAGGTCTAGCTAAGAGAGGAAATCTAATTTCTTGGGTAGAATCCCAAATGGTGGCTTTAACTTTGGGAAGCTGGCTTAGCAAGCTTGTTTTTGGCCAAGTCTGTGACTGCCCTGTGGCAGGCCCTTTGAGAGGTACAAGTAAATATATTACTTTGTGCTTGTATTTTCAGAGAGCTTATAGTCAAGTTGAAGAAGCAAGATTTACTCACACACACAAAAAGTACAGTTTCCAAGCAGGAATCCCAGAATTTGAGAATTGTGAGGGACCTCTGTGGCCATCTCGTCTGATCCATCACCAAACAATGGAAGAGGAGAGCTGTCACTGTTCAGTATATGGTTCAGGGAGCACAGAGAGCCAGGACCAGAGGGAAGCAAGGGAGGGAGAGGTCTCTGTGAATTCAGAGATTAGGGCTAATGCTTTGGGGGATGGAAGGATTTGGACGGGGCAAGGCCCTCGACTAGTAGAGGCAGCAATATATGTGGTGTGTTGGGGAACAGTGAATCAATTGGGGAGGCTATTACATTATAAGTTCCTTTATATAGGATCCTTGGGTTGTTTTTGTACCTTTTCTAGTACCTAGTACCTTGTAGATTAAAAAATATTTAAAATGACATTGAGGCATTTTGGTAATGGAGTAGAAAGAATGAGTTGGCTAGGTAGCTTAGTGGATAAAGTGCCAGCCCTGGAATTGGAAGGATCTGGGTTCAAATCTGATCTCAGACACTTCCCAGCTGTGTGACTTTGGGCAAGTCACTTAAACCCCATTGCCTAGCCATTGTACTTCTGTCTTAGAGTTGCGATTAAGACAGAAGGTAGGCTTAAAAAAAAAAGTAAAAAATGTCATGAATGGAGTCAAGAAGACCTGAATTCAAATCCAACATCAGACAATTACTAGCTGTGTGATCCTGGATGAGTCTCTTAACCTCTGTTTGAACAATAGGATTGTTGTGAATATCGAAAGAGATAATATTTGTAAAATGTTTCTCCTTGTTCATAGTTGGTGCTTAATGTTCTTCTTCCTTAATATCTTTTGTTTTTATATCACCTAGATTTCCCTCTTATTTTCCCCCCAAGCCATCCTTCTTAATACAGAATAAAAAAGAAAGAAAGAAATCACCCAAACTAGACATTATATCAACTAAGCACAAGCCCAGCGGTATCTTCAGTGTGTTCCATACCGTAGTCTCCCACTTCTACAAACAAGGGAAGGAAATGAATCTTTCTCCCTCTTCTTTAGAGCCGAGACTGGTCAGTCTATAATGCAGGGCTGAAGAAATAGTTATTGAATGAGTGAATAATGTTGCAGCAGTACATTAGGGAGGATTTTGGAAAAGCCCAAAAGCTAATGTATTTGGGCTTCAGTAAGAGCATCCCAGAAGACAATTCTGGCCTCAGACACTTCCTAGCTGTGTGACCTTGGATAAATCACTTAACCCCCATTACCTAGGCCTTATGGTTCTTTTGCCTTGGAAACAATACACAGAATTGATTCTAAGACAGAAGATAAAGGTTTTTTTTTTAAAGGGGCATCCTAGAACAATGGTTTCTAGATGCTATGCTACTTAATGCAGCTTAGAACATAAACCTCTTGAAGGAAGGGACTGTTTCAGTTTGTTTTTGTATCTCCATATCTCACATAGCTCCTGCTACAGAATAGACTCTTTGTTAAATTGTTTCAGTTGTTTCCAATTCTCCATGACCCCATTTGGGGTTTTCCTGGCAAAGATTCTGGAGTGCTTTGCTATTTCCTTCTCCAGTTCATTTTACAGATGAGGAAAAAATAGCATTGATTTGCCCAGGGTCATATAATTAGTAAGTGTCAGGCTGGATTTGAATTCAGCTCTTCCTGACTCCTGTCTCAGTCCTCTATTCACTGTGACACCTGCTCACAACATCTGGAGAATTCAGTTTTAGGTATCACATTTTAGGGAGGACAATGATAATTTGGAGAGTGTCTGGAGGAGGGCAACCAGGTTGGTGAAGATCATGCCACCCAAGGCCTGATCAAGCAATCAAGGAGGTTTATTTAACCCACAGAAGGCAAGATGTAGAAGGCCACGTGATAGTTGATTTTAAATATTTGAAAGGCTGCCATGGGAAAGGAGATTGAATTGGTTCTGATGGCATCTGATGGTAGGACTAGGAGCTGCAGAAGAAAGTTACAAAGAGGAAGATCTGAGTTTGATGTAAGAACTCTCTCCCCCCAATTAGAAGTATCCCATAGTGGAAGGCCACAAGGCAAAAGGTATTTATTCAGCACAAACCATGTGCTAGGCACAGTGCTAAGCTCTGGTGATAAAAATATCAAAAGGAGAAAGAGAATTCCTTCCCTCAAGAACTTACCCTCTAATGGGGAAAGACAACAAGAAAAAAGAGATATAAAAGATAGGGAAAGATTGGGGGAAGATATAAAGTCCAGAAAGTCAGAAGCAGAGTTAGGAGGAGAATGAAAGTTGGTCAGCCTAGACTCTGTCCCAAAATGGAAGCTCCAGAAGAACTCACCAATGGAAGAAGAAGGAGGCTAACATGTGTGTGTGTGTGTGTGGTGTTGTTTACATCCTGAAGATATTCCCCAGTACCTCTTCTCCTCCACCTTCTAGCCAGATTTTAAAGTAAAAGTTGGACCACTACTTCTTGGATATGATGGTGAGATGACTCTTGTTTGTCATGGATTAAAGTAGATGGACCTCTGAAGTCCCTTCCAATTGTGACATTCTGTGATTCTTCCTTTTTTCTCCAGAGGATATAAGCTAAAAGTCCTCCTGGATGTATGAGGCAGTTATTTCCTGTGGCCATAGGTTGGTCAGGAAAATTCTGCAGCAGAAGGAAACTTGACTAAAAGTTGCCTCCTTGGATTGACTGCCTTTCTTATTTTTTTAAGATTTGCTTTTTTCTTTTAAAAACATTTTTAATGAAGCAAGGTAATTCTCTATTCCACCTGCAAAAAACACAGCAGAGAACCAGTTCCCATTCTGAAAATGCCACTGAGACATTCTGATCCCTTGTCTGATTTTCCCTAGGAAGTAATTAGAAGTAATTCTTCTAATTTACACTAATGAACTATGGAGCTGCTATAGTGGTGAGAGAATTAGGAAGGCAAAGAAATGGGACTGAGAATAAGTGGGAGGGAGGAAGAAAAGAAAGGAGAGTGACCTGATATATTGTCACTAAACAAAGTAGTCAAAGCCCTCACAAGGGAAATCATTAACAGAGAAAGAGAGAGGGAAATAATTTTGAAAATAGCACCATTGACTGGGAGCACTAAAGCATTCAAGGAGTTTCTTTCATGAAACCTTCATAATCTTGACTCTGTTTCTAAAGGACTGTGTGACCTTGGACAAATCATTTTAGTTCTCCAAGCCTCAGTCATCTGTAACATGAATAGATTGAGCTATATGATCTCTAAAAGAATTTTTTGACTCTAACAGTTCCATGATTGTGTAACTAAAGAAAAGATATAGAGACACTCCATATTTGCCCAGGCTCAATCCTGGCTCTGTGTAGTACAAAAGGAGACATGATCTTATTTGTGGATGAGGTTGGGCTAGGGCTAGCTCTGTGCTTTCAGTAGGTCCTAAATATAAAGAGCATTCTGCTACCCAAGAGCTCTGCCTTCATCTTACAGAGTGGTTCATGAGAGTATCATAGATTGAGAAATAGAAGAGACCTAGAGGACTCATGGGAACATTGCTATTCATTTTCTTGAAGTTAGTAGCTAGGTGTTGTAGTGCTGAGACTGGAGTCAGGAAGACTCATCTTCCTGAATTCAAATCCAGCCTCAGATATGTCCTAGCTCTGTGACCTTGGGCAAGTCACTTAAACCTATTTGGCACAGTTTCCTCAACTGTAAAAGGGACTGAAAAAGGAAATGACAAACTACTTCAGTATCTTTGCCAAGAAAACCTTAAATGGGGTCAAGAAAAGTTGGACACAACCAAAACAACCAAATGACAAAAGTAGCAAACAAATCAACAAATATTTCCAGTGCATCTACTGATGGTTGGACACTTTGCCAAAGAGTGCAAGGGTATACAAAATAATAATAAAAACATCTGGCACTTTTATTTCACGTTATGGTTTGCAAAAAAGCTTTACATATATTATTCTCACTTGATCTTTACAACAACCCTGTGATATAGATGCTATTATCACCCTCCTTTAATAGACAAAGGAACTGAGGCTTAGTGACATTGTTACTTGCCCAGAGTCATACAGCTAATAAATGTTTGAAGCAGGAATTGAATTCAAGTCTTTCTGATTCCAGGTTACAATCTAGTTGAGGGAAGAACTCAGCCTATTTATTTCTATGTCATCCTCTAATCTAGTGAGTTACACCCTTTCAGAACTGTTTATATGCCCTACAGTGGTTGGTTTATTTAACATCTTACATGTCATATTCCCCTTTAAAAATGTCTTCTAGAATATATTCTGCATCACAGACACAGGAAAGGATCTCACATTCAATCTAATCTGTTTTAGCCCTGAATGAGAATCCTGTCTATAAAATCCTCAGCAAATGGTCAGCCAATGAAGACCCCTTCAGCGAAGAGGATCCCACACCTTTTGGATAGCTCTTATTGTTAGGAAGTTTTGTTTTTTTCTTAAAACCTCATATACCTTTGGAATTTTAAGTGAATTGAAATTAGTTTCCTTTTGAGAGTTTTGCAATACACTTGAAGAAACTGGAGACACCCTTGGGTGTGTCGAAACCAGGGCTGAGAATTATTTAATTATCAGGGTTCAAGCCTAATGTAATGCCACAGTGCTGTAACAGATTATGAATAAATTGATCAGCTCAAATTAGATTTTCTATAACTTAACTGAAATATGGAACTGGCCAATCAGGGTTCAGTTTCTAGAATGTCCTGGGAACCTACACAGGGGAACCTTAGGGATATTTGGTGACCCTTCTGGAAATTTGTAAATAATGTAAACTGGAAGGATCTGTCTCTCAACTTCAGAGCATGCTTGGGGGTTCTGTATTTTGACCTGTTTCAAGAGAGTAATAGTCACTAGAGACCACTTGAATTCACTGGCAGAAGACTGACTGACTGACCATAAAATCTGTTATTCAATGTCTAAGCTATCGCTTTGCAAGTGATTTATAACTGAAAAGTTCAAAAGCAAAACTCCAAGCCTGGGCTGAGAACAATCCTTTGACAAGTTTTAGCATTGCCAAGTTGGATGTGCTTGCCAGAAATGGGTTAACAGTGTTGGCCAGTCATGATACTACCGTACAGAAAGACTAATCTAGGTGCAAATCTCTTGTCTCAAATGCCACAGAACATCGGGGCTCAGAGACGTGCTTTTCCCCTTTGGGGTAGGCAAAAAGGAAAGGTTGATTGTCTAAAGTGATCAGGGAAAAAGGAGGAGAAGCTCCAAGTTCTGAAATAGTAGAGAGCAGCTCTCTTTGGGGTGGCAAAGACCTGGAAATTGAGGGGGTTTCCTTCAACTGGGGAATAGTTGAGCAAGTTGTGGCGTATGATTGTGATAGAATACTACCGAGCCATCAGAAATGATGATCAAGTTAATAAAAATCCCTGGAAAGACCTACATGAAACTATGAAGCGTGAAATGAGCAGAACCAAGAGAATGGCATCGATAAGCACAGAAGTACTGTTTGAAGAATGACTTGGGTATGTCTACCTCCAGAGAAAGAACTAATGTTATATGTACATATATCTTTTTAATCATATGATGCTTTCTGTAATGGGGGAATGAGAGGAAGGATAGTAGTTACCTGGGTATTTTAATGTAGCAAATAATTGTAAATTTAAAAAAAGGAAGGAAAGGGATTGAGTTTTCCCAATAGGATCTTTTTGCATGTACTTTCATTTCTGGCTCAGCAGCCAATCAAAAGGCTCCCCCCTCCCTTACCCCAACATGCACATTTATTTATTGCACAGGTTTGCTTGGGCTCAGTTCTGGCTCCAAATACTACAAAAGGAGTCCTGATCTTATTTTGGGTGAGGCTGGGCTAGGGCTGATCTTAGGTATAAAGAGCATTCTACAGTCCAAGAGCTCTGCTGTCATCTTACAGAGTGCTTCATGACAGTATCATAGATTGAAAGAGACCTTAGAGGTATGGCAAGTAATATGACACCTGGGTAAACCGAGGCATGTTTTTTTTCCCCTGGGCAAGATAACAGTTTATTAATAGTGACTTGTGGGGGCAACTAGGTGGCTCGATGTATTGAGAGCTAGGCCTAGAGATGGGAGGTCCTGGATTTAAATGTGAATTCAGAAACTTCCTAGTGTGACCCTGGGGGAAGTTCCTTAATCTCCCTTGCCTAGCCTTTACTGCTCTTCTGCCTTGGAACCAACACATAATATTGATTCTAAGGTGGAGGGTAAGGGCTTAACAAAATGACTTGTTAATAAAATGGGCCATTCTGCCTCCTCAGTAAAGCCAGGGAGCTGAGCATGATCCATTTATTAATTAGGATAGCATAGCTTCTTTCAATGACCAAAGCCCTGGGGTTATTGGAATCATTAGAAACTTCCCTGCCAAAGGTAGGACAATTCTAGAGTTTCCTCAGCATCTCCCTATTACTTCCTTCTTGGGGGGAGGCAGGATGGAGGAATTCTTAGGTGATAGTTAGTTTGTAGAACCCAGTTGTGTTCTGCAACAGCTTTATGGGTTTCAGCTGCCTCTTAATAATCTTGGCCAGAAAATCAGAACCACCTTAATCAGGATCCCATCTGGCTAGTCTTCTTTCTATTTTTTTTTTAACTGGTTAGCTTTCTAAGAGATCAAATCACTCCTAACTTTGACAAGGAGAGGCAATAACAGGAGAGCTGTCCAGTTGGGGAGGGCTCAGCTATTAAAATATAGAGAAGAAGGGAGAAGTGTGCAAAGTGTATTTTAATACAGCCCAAGCTGGTTCTTTTTTTCCTGTAAACAAATCAAAGATCCCACTTTAAACTGGTTAGCTAGCAAATATCCAGGGGACTAGGAGTGATCACTTTATTTAACTACTCCTCTAAATCAGCCTGGGAAAGATTTCTTTTGAGCTTCACTGGGAAATGGGGTTTGACAAATGGGGAATAGGATGGATTATAGTGTAATGCTGGTTATTAAATGATATGGCATAATATTAATTTTTCTCAGGATTAATGGAAACACTGCTAATTGTTTCCTTGAAGTTCACAGCAAACAAATCAGCATATATTTATGGTGTGTCTGCTGATGGTAGGGAAGGGACATGGGAAAGTAAGGGAAAGCACTCAAAATGGTGAAGAGCAAGGCTCCTCATTTCTGTTCATCAGAAACTTCCAGAATCAGCTGCCTATGATTGAGCTCTCACTGGCCAGTTGCCCATTACATAAATTAAAACAACAGTCAGTAACAGATCTCCAAATTCCTGTGATTTGGCAGTATTTACGTCTAAGAAAAGTAATGATTTGATTCCTTTTTAATAACCCCAGTCATTTTCTAGGTCTCAGTTCATGTTTGGGCTAAATTTGAAATATTGGAAGGATTTCAAAGAAGCAAAATCCAGACCCACTTCGAGTTGGATTTACTTGGCTCAGAAATTTTGAGGGTTTCCTGTGAAATAACCAACTGATCCCTTAACAGTAACCTATAATCATGTTTTGATGGCTAACTTTTATGGAGACCAATTCTGATTGCACTTGGCTCCAAGTGAAGGAACCCTACAATTATTTTAGATTGTAGAACCACAGTACAACAAATATAACCTATATTCTAAACTTTTAGAGCAGTAGATTTTTCATCAATTTAAATTTTGTTGCACAGTCCTTTCAGTCCTGTTCATGTTCGACTCAATACTTTATATTAGTTCTAAGGCAGAAGATTGGTAGGGGCTAGGCAGAGGGGGTAAAGTGACTTGCTCAGGGTCACATAGCTAGGATACATGATTCTCTTCCTTCTTTCCATTTTGCTAATTGTTGAAATCCTTTTTTTTCCCCTTAAAAAATCTCCTTCACCTCAAATGGGGTTTCTTTCTTTCTTTCTTTCTTTCTTTCTTTCTTTCTTTCTTTCTTTCTTTCTTTCTTTCTTTCTTTCTTTCTTTCTTTCTTTCTTTCTTTCTTTCTTTCTTTCTTTCTTTCTTTCTTTCTTTCTTTCTTTCTTTCTTTCTTTCTTTCCTTCTTTCCTTCTTTCCTTCTTTCTTTCTTTCTTTCTTTCTTTCTTGTTTGCAAAGCACTTAAACATTTAAAAAATGTATTTTTTTTAAATAAGAAATTTCCATATAAGTTTTCTGAAGTTGTATAAGCCATGTTGTCTCCCTTCCTTTTTCCTTCCCCACTCCCGGAGCTGACAAACAATTCAATCTGAGTTATAAATATATTATCATGCAAAATATATTTCCATATTATTCATTTTTGAAAGTGAATAATCTTATAAAAACAAAATTCCCCAAAATATACCCAAGTAAACAAATGATAAATCATGTTTTCATCTGCATCAAATGGGGTTTCTTGGAAAAGATGCTGGTTTGGTTTGCCATTTCCTTTTTCAGCTTATTTTACAGATGAGGAAACTGAGGCCAACAGGATTAAGTGACTTGTCTGAACTTGCACAGCTAATAAGTGTCTGAGGCCAGATTTAAACTCAGGAAGATAAGTCTGACTCCAGACCTGGTACTCCATCTACTGAGCCACCTCACTGCTCCTACAAACTTAATATGAACTTTGCCAAATAGATACTTTCTTCAATTTATGAAAAGATAATAAAATAGAATTTTTAATAATATTTCTCTAGGAAAGCATCATCATTAACTTAATATGGGATATACAATCAACCACTCAATTAGGTAATCACTATGTAATAATCAATTATTAATCAATCAATAAAAATACACATCACTTAAAAAAGGGATGTTAACAGTCTAGTCTTTTCTGAGCTTTAAAATAAAGAATACATTTAACACGTGGTCTAGGACCACAAGTTCTGAACTAACGTAGCCAGGATTTGATCTGTGGGGCTCTCTTTGGTTCATTTTTGCCTCTTCTGGAGTTTCTCCTAGAAACCTCATAGAATTCTTTTTTTTTTTTAAACCCTTACCTTCCATCTTGGAGTCAATATTGTGTATTGGTTCCAAGGCAGAAGAGCAGTAAGGGCTAGGCAATGGGGGTTAAGTGACTTGCCCAGGGTCACACAGCTGGGAAGTGTCTGAGGCCAGATTTGAATCTAGGACCTCCCATCTCTAGGCCTGACTCTCAATCCACTGAGCTACCCAGCTGCCTCCCCCCACCTCATAGAATTCTTACAACTTGTTTTTAGGTCTGCAAATGTGGGTAAAAAGCTCCTTAGGTCTTCTGTTAAAGATCTAGCTAGCATTATAACTCAGATATAGGACAGTCTTTATTTTACTTCTCAGAAAGAGAGTCCAGACTGGAAAGAACTCAGAGTAGCTCTTTAAAATTTAAATAATTCTTCTCCCACCTTTCAGTGCCACCCTCATATTTGAGGTTTTGCTTTCCATGGTTTTTGTTATTCTGGTCAACCTGAGCCCTAAGTCTGTGAGAGAAAAAAGGTCATTAGCCAAAAGTCTGCCTCTGGCAGTCATCTGTCTATCTAGGTTTTATCTCTTTCCACTTTTAACTTATTAAAGGGATTTTTTATGAGCTGGGGAGAGGCCATGGAGCCTTTGAGCTAAGGGGCGGGATGGGGGGAGAGAGAGCGCATATATCTGGGAATCAGCAGTATTTGCTTATATCTTTGGTTTCATCATGAGGATAGGGAACCCTACTGTACTCCATACTTAGGTTCCTGCTGTGGTTTGCAGTTGATTAAAAGGAGAAAGCAGTATTTGGGGTTAATTCCATTGCATAGTACTGTATTCCATGCAACTAGCTTTTATTTTATTATTTATTTTTTAATTTTTAATTTTAATAACAAATTTCCATATAAGTTTTCCAAAGTTATATGATCCATATTCCCTCCCCATTCTTGGAGCTGAGAAGCAATTCAATCTGGGTTATACATGTATTATCACGCGTGATTTTTTATTTATTTTATTTTGTTAAATTTATTATAATTTTATCAAATTTCAGGGAATGACTGAATTAGAAATACAAAGACAAAAATGAAAAATAGATCTTCCCCTCAAGGATTATCTTGATTAGTGGTGAGTCTTCTTTGATGCAGCTCAGTTAGAATTGAGGAATTGCTTGTTTTCCCAGAGAGCACAAGACCAAGGGGATCAGTAGGAATCATTCTAAAGCACAAATTCTTCAGTTCTGAGCCAGAATGCACACATGTGCTGCTAAAGTGGCCAGGAGAGCTCAATCTGCAGAATCTCTAATAAGGGTCATGTTGTATGAGACAATACGGCTTAAAGGCAACAGAGACCATCTAGGTGAGCAGAGGCAAGCTTAATCTTTCTCATGAGGAAGGGCAGTGCCAATATGGCAGCAGGTAAGCAGTTGCTTATATGGACCCTAAAGCAATAGCCCTCATCCCACCACTCTCCGAATTCACCATTGGATGGTCACCATGGGCTCACAGTCTTGGCTCGAGGTTTTAACCCATCACAATCATTCACCTATATTTTATTCCTTATACATCAAATGGGACATCCTCTTCTGCTAGCTCAGGGTGACGTGGAATTTTTGGAAAACTAGAGACCTACTTGGAGAATAGAGATTTGCATGCTTACTACTGCTCCTTTGAGAGAAGTCTACCATTTTATATATTAATTCTCTCACAATGCAATGCTATTTGAGCACCTTCCCTAACAGGGAACTTACTGCCTGTTAAGGTAGACCAGTCTATTTAGGGATAATTCTAATTGTAAGAAAAAAAATTTCTTTCTATTGAACTAAAATGTACCTTGTTATTTCTCCTTGTTAGTTCTTCTGCCCTTTGAGGTCAAGCAGAGCACATTGAATTCCTCAATGGATATTACTGACATTTTATTAGGAACAAACAGCCTGGACATTCAACAATATTTGGCCCTGCATTTGTTCAGTGTGGAACATTCTGTGTTTCTGCCAGACCTGATGACTAACTATCCTCCGGCTTTATCCTACCTTCTCTTGACCTCTGGGTATTTGTGCAGAAAGCATCTCATGCCTGGACCTTCTTCCCTCCATTTTGCTAACTGTTGAAGTCTTTTTTTTTTCCTTAAAAATTTTGCTAAAAACCTTTCCCGATTCCCCCACCTAGAAGTGAGGGATCTTTCATTTCCCAAATTGAATTAGAGCATCTTGTTTGTATTTCTCCTCTTATGAAGTTCTACCTGGCCCCATTCATGTCTGTGTGGGACAGGACATGATATGGTGTTATGACATGACCTTCCAATTAGATAGTAAATTCTTTGAGAATAGATCCTCTACCTTTTATTTTTTCCCCCCATTTTTGTACCATCATAATGCTTTGCACTCAGCAGGCACTTAAAGTTTAATTAATTAATTAATTAATTTTTAGCCCTTACCTTCCATCTTGGAATCAATACTGTGTATTGGCTCCAAGGCAGAAGAGTGGTAAGGGTTAGGCAATGGGGGTTAAGTGACTTGCCCAGGGTCACACAGCTAGGAAGTGTCTGAGGCCAGATTTGAACCTAGGAACTCCTGTCTCTAGGTCTGGCTCTAAATCCACTCTCAAATATTTATTAAACTAAGTTGCTTGATCAGATTCAGGCCCACTGGGCTTATTTTATTATTTAGAATTAAGCTAAAATGTGTCAGTCCCTTCCTACTTATGTCATTACCTAATACATTATTCTTTATTCATTTTAATATCAACATTGATTTAAAATATTGATTTTTATTCATATTGTTACTGATTAGCTTAGAAACAAATATTTATTCTGTGCCACACAATACTATTCTTAGGTACTAAATGGAAGAGAGCATATGCTTAGTGTATCTTTAGAGCATGCTCTCTGGAGTATCCCCTCCATCTCTATTTATTTTATCACCCTGTTGATTCCTTCCATTAGGAAGATAAGGCAATTACACAATATAGGAGTTAGTCCTGAGCTTGGACTCAGAAAGACCTGAGTTAATATTCTACCTCAAATTTATGCAAGCTGAGTGACCCTGGGTAAGTTGTTATACTTTGTTTGCCTCAGATATGTTATTGGCCATTTCCCCCCATTTTTCTTCATTCATTTATCTCCATATATATCTATTTCCCTTCTCTGATTTAATTATGTTCATTTTGTTCATTTTCTTTCCTATTCTTATTTCCTAACTGATAAATGAGAGAATGAGGAAATGTCAAGGAAATCATATTGTTGTTTAAATTCCTCCCTAAGTAGGAAAACTGAGGTATGGGGTGAATATTAAGCAACCAGAGGTCAAGGAATGTTTCCTTTCTTGTCTTTGCATATGAGCACAGGGTCAGGTGCACAAGAAATACCCAACTGATTTGAATGGAACATGTCAAAATGAATATTTTCCCCATCATCTTGTCCAATGTTGTTCTTGTTCATTCTCTTATTTCATTTGTTCTCTTTCTTATTGTTAGTAGTTTTAGTAACTGTTAATACTTCAATACTGTATATATTTTTTCACTTGATTTTTCTTGCCTTTTCCTCCCAACATGGCTAATACAGAAACATGCTTTGTATAACTTCATATGCATAATCACTATCTTATTGCTTACCTTCTCAATGGAAAGGGGAAGGGAGGGAGGAAGGGAAGGAATTTGGAATTCAAAATAAACATAAAAAACTGCAAAAAACATTTCAATGCTTCTGTCATTCTATTCTATTCTTAACTGTATAATGAAGTTTGGACCAGATAATCTTTTTTTATTTTATTTTTGTTATCATGCAAAACACACTTTCATATTGGTCATTGTTGTAAGAGCAAAGTCACATATAACCAAAACCCCCAAATAAAACCATAAATCTAGGAGAAGAGAAAACCTGACGCTTAAGGTGAGACAGTCATTAAGTAGCAGTTAGAATTCGAACCTAGGCTTTCTGACTTCAAATCCATTGCCCTTTCCATTACACCATGATAGATCTGACCCTGTAAATTGAGTGCCAGGAGCTTCTGATGTGACATTGTACTGAGAATTTTATACTGAAATGTGGTTGATAAAGTAATTTTTCTCTAAGACTTTTAAATCTAATGGAGGGATGAGGTGAAAGAGGGAACAAAAACCATGGAAAATGGAACTCAGTAATGTAAACACAAACAATAATCTACCAAATCAGTAAGCATTTATTTTATTTTAAAATTTTTATTTATTTATTTATTTGAAAATATTTTTCTATATTTACATGGTTCATTTTCTTTCCCTCCCCTTTCTTCCCTCATCCTAGAGCCGACAAGCCATTCCACTGGGTTGTACAAATGTTATCACTTGATACCCATTTCCATATTATTCTTTTTTGCTGTGGAGCAATCTTTTAAAACCAAGACTCCAAATCATGCCCATATATACAAGTGATAAGTGACAAGTCACACGTTTTTCTTTTGTGTTTCTACTCTCACAGTTCTTTCTCTCAATATGGTTATCATTCTTTCCCATAAGTCCTTCAGGAGTGTCCTGGCTTGTTGCACTGCTACTAGTAGCAAAGTCAACTACACTGTATTGTTCCACGGCGTTTTACTTTCTTTGTACAATGTTCTATTTCTGCTCATTTCACTCTATATCAGTTCACTGAGGTTTTCCCAGTTCATATAGAGATCCTCCAGATCATCATTCCAGTAAACATTTATTAAGTGCCTACTGTGTTCCAGGCATTGTGCTAGGCACTGGAGATACAAAACTTTACATGAAGGAAGGAAGAACATAAGCATATATGAAATGCCTACTACATACAGATAAAAGGGCAGCTAGGTGGCACAATGCCTAGAGTGTCAGGCTTGGAGTCAGGAAGAACTGAGTTCAAATCTACCTTCAGACTCTTATTAGCCATGTGATCCTGGGCAAGTTGCTTAACCCTGCTTGCCTTAATAACCTGGAGTGGCAAATCACTCCAATATCTGCCCAGAAAACCTCAAATGCAGTCACAAAGAATTTGACGTGACTGAAATGACTAAACAACAATAACAAAAAATGTGCAGGTATTTTGCTAAGTGTTTTATAAATATTATTCAATAACAACCCTGGAAGGAAGGTGTTATTATTCCCATTTTACAAATGAGGAAATTGAGGCAAACAGAATGAATGACTTCTGCTTGATCACACACTTTGTGATTGATTTCCTTTGTAATCATGTATATTTTTTATGAATTTAAATCTTTTATTCTGAGAAGTGGTTATCACTAGACTATCAAAGAGGTCTATGACCAAAAAAAAAAAAGTTAGTAAGCCTTTTAATCCTTAGACTAGATGACTAGATGCCATTTATAACTGTGATTTGGAGTAAGTGTACCTTGGTTCCTCACCTATGAGATGGGTGTTTATAAAAAAAGTATTTGTGTGAATGAATGATCTCTAAGGTTCTTTCTAGCTCTAACTTTATTATATTTTCTCTCTTTCTCACCCCTTCTTTCTTCTATTCTTATTCTCTATTTTCCTTCTGTCTTTTTCTTTGTCCTCTCCATTTTTTCTTCTTTCCCTGACTATTTCTCAAGTTGTCCAGCAATACCCACAGGCACAATTTAGTCCTTCTACCTACTGGGATTTGAAATTTAAGAAGGAATCGCCTTCATCATTCCATGGAGCTTCCCTAGTTGCCCAGAAATTGAAGACTGTTGCTGTTACAAGCTTCACACAGAGGGTGTCGCTGTAAGGCAGCAGTTAGGTGATCAAAACATCTTGAAATTGACTACTGTTTATGTAATTCACAATCATCTAATTTAAATGGATTACAACCTAAAAATATCAATCTAGTCCAGTTCCCTCCGAGGAACTTAAAACTATGAAATCCTTACTCACAGCCTCATCTATAAGCAAGGGAAGTGGTCTGGAATATAATACATAGTTTTCCTTCCTGCTCTTAAACAAGCTTTAAAGTCTCTCTAAATTTCAGATCTAGAATCTGTTTTCTACAATGAAGGCATAAGATTCTACCAAAACAAATAGAATGTAACGAAGCTTAATAACAATTATAGACAGGAGAGCAATTAATTAATTATTTAATTGGTTTTCCCCAACTATGAATATTTGATTTGCCTTACTTGATCTCAGTAGTCCCAGTCCCTTTTGGCAGAAAGGAGGTAGTCCCAGTCTCTTTTGTCAAAAGGAAGACTTAGGTTCAGATCCCACCATTGATAGCTAGGTGGTAGAGTGGTAGACCTGGAGTTTGGAGGACATGGGTTCAAATAGAGCCTCAAGTACTTACTAGCAGGGTGACCCTGGTCAAGTTACTTAACCTACTTTGCCTAGCTTTTTCATCTTAGTGTTACTAAGACAGAAGGAAAAGGTTAAAAAAACAGAATACCTACTAGACTTGGCTTCAGGGAAAGCCTCAGTTTCCCCATCTGTCAGATGGGTATAATAATGCCTCTAGTACTTATTTTTGTTGTGAGTATCAAGTGAAAGAATGAATAAAGAGTGCTGTGCAAAGCTTAAAGTCCTTTGTCAATGTCAATTATCATTAAACCAATTTTCAGCAGAACCCTTGTAGTAAAATGCTGTAAATTAATTTTTACAAAATTGTGGTAGGAGTATTATCATAACCTCTTCCATTAAGCAAGCTAGATCAATTTTTCCTTGAATGGTATTGAGACCATTCTTGACTATTGGCTGACTCTGGGTGCTCTAAGAGGTTAAGGCTATTGAAATTCCTTCATGGTCACTTGAATTAAAAAATGCTACCAGGAGTTCCAGGCAGCTTTTCTGATGTTGGTGAATAACAATGAATAGCTCCAGTAAGGGAAGCATTATTCAGCTGAATCTACTTGACGCCTATCCATTTTGCATGTTTTTTTTTTTCCTGCTATGGCTACCAACAGCATTTTTTTGTTGTTGACTATTGAAATACTTATGAGTGTCTCATTTTGTTTCCCATGTTAAATTTAAACCACCATTGGACTGACCGGAATCAGGCTCAACCCAGACAGTAAATAGGACAGAATTACACAAGGCAGATATACGGTTCCATAGATTTATTTTCAAGGGAAAGAAGCAAGTACATCAAGGACCCAGCCCCTCTACATGTGCCTGCTTTCCAGCTTGCTAAAATTTGTGGAATTTTCAGCTTGCCACATTTTGATCAACTTACACCTGGAGGAGATTGTGCACTCTCAGCTCAGCAGAGGCATCTCACTCCTAGTGGGAGAGCTCATTTGCTCTCTATTGCCTGGCATTAATCTGTGTAACTTTGCTGATTTCTGTTTGCTATCAATTTAGATAAATGGACTTATTTAGTGTTCACTATTTGTGATGGTCTTTATGTAATTAGCATTTGGTGGGGAATGAAACAAACTTCCAAATATACCCTTGAGGCAATCCTTCCTGATTAAAAAACAGTCACCATGAATGTATCTTGAACTTAAAAACATATTTCCCCATGGCTAGCAACATTTAAAGGGGCTAAGAGGTATAATTGGGGGGGGGGGATGAGGAAACCATTTTATTTTTATTTATTTTTTTTAAAGCCCATTTCATTTGAATAGTTTTTGATATATTTCTGTAGGTAGATAAATGCATGTACATTCAGTGCAATTACATAATAATGTTTTAAATTTCCCAAAATATCTGCATGTAAATATACATGCATACACACACATTTAAATACTCTGTAACAGATTCTTCAAGCACTTGAAGACCCTTCCCTTTCCTACTAAAGCAGTATAATTCTTGACCAATATCCTCTTTATGAGAAGAGCATAGCCAACCTCATGGGCCCCATCTCCTGATCCCCAATGGGAGTCTCCTTTGGAGATCGAGGTTGAGATTCCTCAGATATTTTATTCACCACCCATTTATAGATGAAATTTAAATAAACGCATGTGGAATACACGTAAATGGGCAAACACACACTATGAAATTATTTCTGATGATTTAATAGAATTCCACTACATTTACTCAATTTGTTCAGCCATTCTCCACTCAACATCGACCATATTGCTTTTAGTTTTTTGCTTTAAGAAGTCTTTTGGAGGGGCAAGTAGGCAGCACAATGGATAGAGCACTACACCTGGAGTTGGGAGGACCCATGGTCTCAGAAACTTCCTACCTGTGTGATCCTGGGCAAGTCACTTAACCCTGTTTGCCTAGCTCTTGTACTTCTGGATTAGAGTTGTTACTAAGACAGAAAGTAATGGTTAAAAAAAATCTCAGATTTTAAATTTTTTTAATGTTTATATTTTAAATGTTTATAAGAGAGATCAAATTATAGAGAAGACAATATTTAAGTTTGTTCTGGTTACAACGCTGGCTTTGAAAACAATAATTACCATCAGCCAATGGTTCAGATTCATCAAATGGGTACTAGAGCATTTTTCATGTTAGAGAAGAGATTTTTCTTTATTATTATCCAGGAGATTCAAGTTTGAAAAGGCAACTAAAACAATAAAAATTTTTTAAATCAGCTAAAATGTATTGGAGTTTCAGAGATTTTAAAGGTCAATTATTTGGGGAACAAATCTACTGGGTCAGAACATTTGGTCAGGACTTTATGGTTACTGCACGGAGAGTGGATGCATGACCACAGGATTTCAGAGAATCTGTGCTTTTCTCAGGGTGGAGACTCTCCCCATTAATATATCACAAACCACTTGTAACTTCCAGACTTAGCTGGTTTCCTGAGTCTCAGAGGAGTTAAGTGATTTGCCCCTGTTCACACCGCCAGTGTCAGAAGTGTGATTTGTACCCAGGCTTTCCTGATTCTTACTTCATCACATTATTCAACATATTCTGATGTCTTTTAAAGGCATTTTTATGTACTTGAATTGAGAAGCAAAGTCTCTTTTTATGTATATATTTTTTCCTAAAGTTCTCATGACATGACTCAGTTATGAAGGGATTAAGTGTTATCTTGTGACTTCATTCTTCATACTGAAAAACAAACTGGATATTGAAAGGGATCTCTTTATCTGGCAATGCTGAGCATCTCTTGCCCTTTTCATAATAACACATGCTCTTAAAAGTAACCCTCTTTTTGAAGGTTAATGCCGGGTTAAGTAGAACATTTTGGAGGGGATTGCATTTCAATTTATTGGACGTCTGCTGTAAACAAAAACCACATTTCTGCTCATTTAGGTCAGATTTGCTGATGACAACTTTTAATAGGGTCAGCGATGACTTGTGATTCTTACGAAAAACATTAACCATCAGAAAACCAAAATTCATTTGCTTTGCAACATCTTCAGGGAAACAGTATAGTTTGAAGGTGAGATCTCTGGTCTGAACAAGAAACTGGCCAGTTTGTCATAGCATTCTACCGCTGCTCATTGTTCTTTGCTCTACCACTTTCAGAGAGGCAGTAAGAGGGTATGATGGATGGGGAATTGTTATAGATTAAGTCCCAAGGGTATAACTGATTTAAAAGCTTCACTTGGGCTAAATGTTGCCTCAGTTTGACAGAAGGAAGAAGAGAGAAGTTTTTACATGAAAAAACCAAGATTAACAAGGAAACAAGTCTTTGCAACAAGTTTCTCTGATAAAATCGCATTTTCCAAGATATAGAAGGAACTGAATCAAATTGATAAGAAAAAGAACTATTTCCCAATTGACAAATGGTCAAAGGATATGAAGAGGCAGCTTCCAAGGGAAGAAACCCTAGCAATCAATAGTTAATGTAAAAAAAAAAACAGTTCAATATCACTAATAATTGGAGAAATCCAAATAAAGCATCTCATATTCTACTTTGCTTCCTTCTGGCTATTAGAGTTGACAAAAAGGAAAATGATAAATATTGAAGGGGATTCTGGAGAACAGAGATATTATTATTATGAACTGATATAGCCATCCTGGAATGAAATTTGTATCTCTACCCAAGAAGTCACTTTACTTTGAATAATTTTTGACCTAGCAATAGTTAATTGAAGTTTATTTGCATGTTTATAATATATCTTTTGTGATAAACAAAGAACTGTAAATTAAGAAGTTAGTCATTAATTGGGGAATGACTGAATAAAATATGGCATATCAGTATAATAGAAATCTATTCTACTTAAATAGGACTGAGGAAAAGTAAAGTGAATAGAACAAGAAAATTTTATACATAGTCAAAGGAAACATTGAAAGACTTAAGCCCATCAACAAAATGATTTCAAACTACTGCTGATGTAGAATCTCAACCATCTCTTGCCAGAGAGGGGATGGATTCAATATGCAGAAGGAGACATAATTTTTTAGTCATGACAAATGTGGGATTTTGTTATTCTTGATTATGCACATTTGTTACAAGGGCTTTCTTTTCTTTCTTTTTTCTTCTTTTCTCTCTTTCCCTTCTTCCCTTCTATCTCTTCCCTTTCTTTTCCTTCTCTGTACTTTACTCTCCTCTTCTTCCCTCTCCTCTCCTCTTTACTTGTCTCCTTTCCTCTTCTTTTTTTTCCCCAATCTTTTATTCTCCCATCCTTTCTTCTCCACTGCCATCTTCTCTTCTCTCCTCTATCTTTTCTTCTGTCTTCTTTTGCTTCCTTCAAACTTCTCTCTTCTGCCCTCCTTTTTTCTTTTCTTTTCAGAATGGTCAGAAGTGGGAGAGAAAGAAGATAAATGCTTGTTAATTGAAAAAGTAGAATTTATTTATAAAAACATTTATGGATGCTATAATCTCTTCCAGCTTTAAATCTACAAAATATGGGTTTTGATAGGCACCAGGTCTGCCTAGCACATCAACTTCCATGTGCCCATGATGCTATTCCTTTAGAAGAAGTTGCCAATAGTGGCTAAAGTCAGAGGACTTCCATAGAGTAGACTGGGAAAAGTGTCATCCCAGGCCTCCAAAAAAGATTTCCAAAGGTAGTAGACATCCTCAAAAAGTGACCTATTACACATGCTACCAGGGAAATGCCTCATTTCCCTCTGGGGCATTTTACCTTGGACTGGGCAATCAGATAGAATGAGAGTTATTTGAATTTGTATCCCCCATCAACCCAAATATGAAACCCACTTATAGGAAATTTTTGATCACTTTTGGTAGTTGACTTCCTATTATTTTCCTTACTATCCAGGTGGAGGTGCAGGCTGTCAAGATTTGTTCCTTCTTCCCCTTATCATATTGGTCAATGCAAATCACTGCAAATCATTGAGTCTAGATGGCATTGTTTTTTTCAGTGTCTGGAACACTGAAAACAAGGGACTATTACATCCTGCTGGGTCATCATCCGGTTAATAACAGGAAGAAATGTGGTAGCACATTAAGGAAGATGAAACCTTGCCAGAATGAGGCATTTATATCATGAATATATAGTCTTTAAAAGACACTGGGGAATCAAAACACACTCACACTCTGTGAAAAATCCTCAAGCAGACTGGTGAGAGAATAATGGCCAAGAGTCACGTCATGGATTGTTTACCAAACCCTTGCTTTGGCTTGCACCAACATCTTCAGCACGTTCACAGAAAAGGCATTACTTGCAACGAAGTCTCTTTCTGTATTATGTCATCATAGCTGGTAAAGAAAACTCCTTTTTGCTGTGTAAAAAAACCCATAATGGAGGCAATGACTATTCCCCCAAGGTTGAGGGATGCAATTATGGGAATTACTGAATGACAGCATTGGAAAATTTAGGATCTTGATGCCATATCTTTACGTGTCCATTTAATGAGGAGTTCTATTCTGCTTCATTAATGTTAATTGGCCAGCAAAGATTTACTAAGCACCCACTGTGTGCTAGTCACTGTGAAAAGGAATAGACTATATTAGGTACATTCTAGAATATGCTATCTCAGAAGAAATATTAATGGTTTTCACAAGTTGAGTTGGAAGGAGCTTAGTGATAATTTAGCCTAACTCCCCTCACTTTTACAAATGAAATAACTGAGGCGTAAAGAAGCTAAGTATTTTGCCTTAGCTCATGTGAATAATGTATATGTGAGAGTCAAGATTTGAACCCAGATCTTTTTGCCTCCAAGCTAAGCATTACACTATGCTTCTCTATCTAAATTGCTTCTTTTGTGGGGTTGGAGTAGGGAAATCAAGGCTGTTTCCCGCCCCCCCCCCAGATTTTTTTTAAATTAAGGCATCACCAATCCATTTTTAATGTTTTCCTGGAACCCCTTATCCTACACCATCAATGGATAAGCCTGGAAGGGAGTTCTATAGGGATAACAAATGGCTCTGTAGCTACTAGAGTTTTTGCTATAAGTACAGTGAATGCTGGGTACTAGATCAATGGTACTACTATCAGATGAGAGGAACCACAAGAATTGCTGCTGTAATTGGGAGACAATGATGAGGGGAAGTCAAGATCCCAGGTCATTTTTTCCTTCATTCCTGCACAGAAATTTGAGAATTAGAAGGGACTTAAAAAAACCTAGTCAGGGGGCAGCTAGATAGATCAGTGATTTGAGAGCCACGCCTTGAGATGAAGGGTTTTCAGTTTGAATCTGGCCCCAGACACCTCCTACCTATGTGACCCTGGAAAGTCAACCCCTCACTGCCCAGCCCTTACCACTCTTCTGCCTTGGAACTAACATGTAGTATTGATTCTAGGATGGAAGGTAAGGGCTAAAAAACCAACAACAATTGATCAAACCCACACATGAAATGAATCCCTGCTATAAAATAGTCAGCAAGTGGTCATCCAGTCTTTGCTTGAGGCCGTCCAGTGATGGGAAATCAATCTCCCCTCTCTTGAGTTACCTATTCTCTCTCTGGACAGCTCCGAGACTTAAGAAGTTTTTCTATTATAGTAAGAAAGATGGGAGAATGGTTGATGTAATCAATCTTGTGGAAGAGGCTGGGAAGCCTACTTCCAGAAAATTATGATGACATGTCTTGGAAATACCCTGATCCTCCATTTGGAACATATGAAGGCATTCTGTTGCTATTTTCAGTCTCCTGCCTTGTGCCTCGACTTCCCATCCCTATGATTGCTCAAGGATATATATATATATATATATATATCTGCTTTGTTTCCTCTGTTGGAATAGAAGCTCCTCGAGGATTGGGACTATTTCACTTTTGTATTTGTATCCCAAGCATCTAATATAATGCCTGATACATGGCTGATACCTAATGAATACTCATTCATTCACATAGGAGAACTTTATGCCCAAGATTCTTCTTCTTGCTCTCTCCATTTTGTGGTTTTTAGCACCCCAACATTTGTGATAAAAAGAAATTGTTAAAAGCGGAAACACAGGATGTTATGACACACCAAGCTCATATTCACAGGGAATGAAGATGCATTGGTTGGGAAATAGTGACAGCTCAAATAGAAGCAAATGCGTAGGATACTTTTTTTTTCCAATGTGTGGGCTGCTTGTTTCTATAATAGATTTTTATTGTCTTAGGACTGTAGGTTTCTAGATCTAGAAGTGAATGGGGTCTTAGAGATGACATAGTCCAATCCCTCTCATTTTATAGATAGGAAAACTGAAGCCTAAGGAGATTTGTTAGTTTGTTCAGTAAATAATAAGTATCAGAAGTGGGATTTAAACCCAGCTCATTTGACTCTAGAACAAGCGTTCTTTCTGCTCCACTATCCTACTTTCCAGATTCATAATCGTGTCAGGAATGTGCTACGTGGAGATAGGACAAATCTCCTAGGATCATCATAGGTGTACTGGTCCATAAAGAGTGTCAGCCGAGGCCCTCCATGCTGGATTAATGTTCCTTTGATTGACTTTAGATTTAGTTTCTACAAAACAAACAGGCATTTGCTTTTATCGATTGCCCTGCAGGGATAGAGTGTTTAAATGCTTGCCCTCCAAGTTAAAAATCCATCATGATTCATAATTAAATGTTCCTACTTTGTGCTTTGAAAGAGGAAAATTCCAGGCTTTGTGCTACATTGATTTAAAATGGGTTGTACCTAGTCAGAATCAAAGGAAGGAAGTAAAGCTGAAAGTATAGAACAGTAGAAGTATTGATTACTAGACTGGGAGTATAAGACAGGTTTGAGTTTCACATCTGCTTCTGTGTTTATATGTGATTTTAGGCAAGTCAACAGAGCTATAACTCACACTGGGCAAATGGGACTTAACTTTGGGGTGCCTCTTTCAGTGGAGAAGGGGCATCCCTACTCTGTGTAGTAAGTTTTGAACTCATGCCTCATCTTGAGGTCCTCCACTGTTGCTGGTGTAACATCCTATCTGTCCCCAATCCCATTATCCACTCATCATAGTGTCCCTCTCTCTGGTTTGCCTTCCCTTCAATCCCTATGTATGGGGCTATTTTTTCTTGATCTAGACAGTGGCATCTATAACTCTCCTGTGCCACCAATCCCTCTGCACTCTAAGGAACAAATGCTCTGTACTTCCCTCTTCTGCCCCTTCCACCTTTTTTTGGCACAGGTAAAATAATTCCTTTGTAGGTCATTTAACCTCTATTTTCTTATCTTTAATATGAGGGAGCTGAACTAATAATAAACTTGAGAGTCCCTTTCAGCACTCACAGTCTACGGCTCTGACTCACTTGGCTTCTCTGTGCTTTTTTTCCCATAGCCCTTCACTTCTCACCATAGGTAGGCATAGAACATGAGCTAGATAGAACCAGTCATGCTGGCACACCTTGGGATGAACCAGTAACCCTGGATTATGTGCTAAACAAACCCTATGCTTCTCCCTGTATCCCGTCTCTTCTTCCTCAAACTTGTGTGTATGTGTGTGTATAAAACAGAGATAAAAAGGCAGAGAGACCTAAAGAGGAAGGAAGGGAGGCAAAGAGAGAAAGAGGAAAGGGGTAGAGAGAGACAGAGACCCAAATGGAGAGAAACAGAGAGACAGGCAGATAGAAAGAGAGGGACCTAGAGATTAAGACTGGGTTGCTGGGGGTGCAGCTAGGTGACTATACATTGAGAGCCAGGCCTAGAGACAGGAAGTCCTGGATTCATATCTGACCTAAGATACTTCCCAGCTATGTGACCCTGGGCAAGTCACTTAACCCCCATTGCCTAGCCCTTACCACTCTTCTGCCTTGGAACAAATATACATTATTGATTCTAAAACAGAAGAAAAGGTTTTTAAAAAAAGACTGAGATAGTGGGTTAAGAAGGTATTGTCTTAACTTTTTGGCTATGGTTTAGTTTGTTCATTTTGGGGATACTAAAATATCATTACATCCATTTTTTTGATATTTGAATATACTGTTACCTGCAAGTGAGGCAACTCTTGGCACCTGAGTATGATTTTCTGTGATAGGAAGAGGTATTTCAGAAACTCAAGCTGGAAGAAAAGAAATCATTAGATAATTTCCTATCATTTAATTCTTTAAAAACTTTACTTAGGTTGGTATTTGACGACATCAACAAAGCTCACCAACTAAAAGCTAAAAATACCTTCCTTTATATTTTATACCTATTTTCAGATTTTGGTCGCTGTGGTTGCTTCCTCATAATGGAAGCATCCATATTTAGAAAGAATTCGAGGCACCCACCACTCCATGAGTAACAAGACTTTTGCAAGATGGTGCTCACAATGACTGAGAATTCCATGTCTCTTTTTTGAAAACTTCACGTAATTGTTTTTTACACAATCCTTAAGTGCTGTTTTGCTTTTACGTGAAAGAGCATTAAAAAAAAAAGGATGTATACACAGGGCTTTGGGAATTCCCCATTTCCTGTTTAAAGGTTCAAAATTAGGACTAGTGTTTTTGGTATAACGGAAATAAAGGACCATAAATTTAGAGTGGTGTCTAAATATAGTTTCTGCCACTCAGAATTTCAAAAGTGTAAATTAGCTACTATAATTCTAAGCTATTATTGCTCTTGCTTCTTTCATCTGGAATTAGGATTTTATATGTGATATATTTTTTCTTTTTAAATTTTATTTAATTAGTCAATTTAGGACATTTCCCCCTGGTTACAAGAATCATGTTCTTTTCCTCCCCTCCCCCACTCCTTCCTGTAACTGACATGCAATTCCACTGAGTTTTACATGTGTCATTGATCAAAACCTATTTCCATGTTGTTGATATTTGCATTAGGATGTTCATTCAGACTAGAGTCTACATCCCCAGCCATATCCCCATCAACCCATGTGATCAAGCAGTTGTTTCTCTTCTGTGTTTCTACTCCTGCAGTTCTTTCTCTGGATGCGGATAGTGTTCTTTCTCTTATATATGTGACATTTTAATTTTATATAGGCAGATCACATAGAGAAGGAAGCATTGCTAATGGATGGAACCTGAGTTCTGCTGAGATCCTTGCAATGTCAAGAGAACTCAGGTAGACTTTCTATAATGAACTCATGGGAGAACAATGATGTGAGATGGATGGGCAGGCATGGATGGTTTATAGTCTGCATTGTTTCAAAGAACATCCACATTGGTGAGGCCCAATGAGTTGCTTTAATTTGGTGAGATCCACTGTAGTGTTTATTGTATGGAGGCAATTGTTCTATCTCAGTGGGCATGTTGACAGTGGGGAGGGGGGAGCCCAAAGGAACTGGACAGAGTATGTCCTCTAGAGATATTTTGAAAGCCTTTTCAAACAAATGAATTTACCTTCCAAAAGCCCAGGTGCTGGAGCCTAGGATAATTGCAATCAAATCAGTATCATCATACTACTAATGTTCTGAGAAAGGACACATCAATTGACTGCCCTATGGATCAATTCACTCTTCTCTGTGACTCTGGAGACTCCTTTCCCTGAATATCACTCCCCTATATGCATTAACTCTGCTATTGGAATATAAATTCTGTGAGGACCGAGTTTATCTCAGCTGTGTATTTATAATCCCAGAGGCTGGTCTAATGCCTGACACATAGGAAGTGCTTAATATGTGATTTTTCATAGTTACATCTTTTCATCCATTCATTCTCTTATCCCCTCCTTATCTTGTTAATGTTGTTCAGTTGCTTCAGTGGTTCCCAACTCTTGGTGACTCCATTTTTCTTGGCTTTCTTGGCAAAGATATTGAAATGGTTTGCCATTTTCTTATCCAGTTCATTAAAAAAAAAGTAATGCCACATTAAAAAATGTTATATTGTTTCCTCCTTACTTCAAGCCCAAAGCTCCTCAGGGACCCACACCTAGAAGCTTCTGCCTGGACTCTGAGACTGACTGTGAAGGTGAGAGAGGCTCTATTGCTGAGTTGGCTACTCTACTTCTCCCTGGGCTGGGCCCTGGGGTCTCTCGTCTAGAGGACCGATAGACAGACTATGAGAGATGGAGTTCTACCTTTTTACTTTGCTGCATTTGGCAACATGTCTGCAGATGCTTGATTCTATTGTAAATCAGTATCCATGCTAGGAAAGTCTTTTCCTACTCTCAGAAGAGATGGACTTTTAAAGGCAACAGTGTAGCCCAGTGGAAAGACCTGATATCTAGATTCTCACATCTTTTAGGACTTTAAGTTTTTGCCTTTTCAATTCTCAAAATGAGAAGGAAGATTCTTTTTTTGTTTGTTTGTTTGCAGTCTATACTTGGGGAAGCAGCATGGAGAGAGGACTAGTCTAATAGGAAGATGGGGGAACCCTAGGAGCTGGGTTCAAATTTCATCTCTGATGGTTATTTATCTGTGTGACCTTGGATAAGTCACTTAAGCGGCAGGTGCCTTCATTTCCTCATCTATAAAATTGGGAAGTTAGGCTAGATGACCTCTGAGTGTACTTTCCAAGAGTGCATCTATGATTCTAGTCTCAAGTCTGCCATTTACCAGCTTTATAATCTTTACCATGTGACTGCATCACTGTGAAAAAGCACTGGCTGAGGAATCAAAGGATTTGGGGTTCAAATCCTGCCTCAGAAGCTTGTCCCTGGCTGTGTGACTAAGGCACGCAGTTTTCTCACCTGAAAAATCATGCCTCTGAGATCCCTTCCAGTCCTGGATCTTTGATCCTTCTGAATGCCTTCTCAAAAGGGAAATGACAGTAAGTGGCTAGGCTGCCTGCCTCATTTGGTTGTCGGGAGGATAGTGTGTACCAGTCAACAAGCACTGAATCAACAGGGGCTTCCTCTGAGGAAGATCACTGCCCATATCAAGTGGGGAAGCTCTGGCGAATGCCAATCTCTCCTTTAGACAGCAGAGGGCACTAGCAAGGAGAGGAAGGGGACGAGGGCCTCCCGTCTTCCTCTGTGGAATTCTCCCAGTTCCACAGATTTCTAATTCCAAGCTTCAGTGCTGTGCTCTCAGGGAGGGGTTTTCCACATGACTCCCAGAAGGCAAAAGGGCTAGGGTTTAGGTTTTTGTTTTGTTTTTAAATAGCTACCCAGCTTTCCTGTCCGAGACAGCTGCAGGTGAGCAGTTAATTTCTCAGAAACTTGACATGAGTCAAGTCAATATGGGGTAGCAGAAGGGATGCTGAACTTGGGGCCCAGGATCGAAGGCATTTTCTACCTGTATGGCCTCGGATCTCTTTGGATGCTGGTTTCCTCATTCGTGAAATGAAGAGGTGACCTCTGAGGACCTTTTCTGTTTTAGGTCTCTGCTTCTATCACTTCACTTCAAGTCAGTCTTCCAAGCATTTGCAAATAATTCTTAATTACTTTGTAATTAATTACTAATTACTAATGAAGTGCCTACTGTGTTCAAGGTATGGTGCTAAGTGGTGGCACAAAGATGAAAATAAAAGAATTATATGCATGTAAAATGTATGCATGTGTAAACCACTTCCAGTTATACCTTACAGACATAAAATGTGTAGTTTCCTTTTTTAGTATCAAAGGGAGTGAGAAAGACTTCTTTTAAAAAAATAAATCATTATATACTCTAAATAGGAGGCAGCTAGCTGGCTCTATGGATAGAGTACTGGACATGGAATCAGGAAGACCTGAGTTCAAATTCAGTTTCAGACACTTATGCAATGTGTGGTCCTGGACAAGTCACTTAACTTTTTCTGTTTGCCTAAATAGACCTGAGAAGGTAATGGGAAACCACTTCACTGGTTTCTTTGTCAAGACCAGTCAGACATGACTAAATGACTGAATGATATATTCCAACTAACTTGGAAGGTTTATTTTTTGTTATTAAATTTAACGATCAGAAGATTGGTTTGGGGTTTATTTTAGTTTTGTTTTTCTTGTAAAAAAGATTTAAGAATGTGGCAAATTGCAGTGAAATCATATTAAGTCCAAACTATAACTCTGAGGACCTCACACAATTATTTGGACATTTTTCCATTTCCCTTTTTGTCTCAAATGGCTAATAGCTCTTAACTTTCCATTTACTAGAAATACTGCTAAACCACATACTTTGATTTCAATATCTTCAGAGTATGAATCTAGAGATAAGCTAAAGCAGATCTTAATATTACAGTTATCATTTGAATTTCTCAAACTGTTAATGCTGTTTATAAAATTGGGGTACAAAAAAGCTCTCCTTAGAGGGTAATGTGTCTCTGGAGCAAAGACAAGAAAATTTGAAGGAGAGGGAACTAATAATTGAGGGAGATGAATCAGGAAAACTTTCCTGTTGGGGGGTGAATTAAACCTTGAAAGGAACTAGGAATTAAGAGGAGGACACAAGGAGAGAGAGCATTCATCCTTTGCATAGGTTGTATCCAAGCAAAGATGAAACGCAAAGATCTGAAAACAGTGAGTAGGCCAATTTGGATGACATATGTATTCAAAAACATTAAGGAAGGAAGAAAATAAGCATTTATTATGCTATGTCCGAGGACTCTTGCTAAATGCTCTACAGATATTATCTTACTTGGTCCTCACTGCAACCCTGGGAGGTAGATAGTGTAATTATTCTCACTTGAAAGTTGAGGAAAGAGACTTTAGGTTGCAAAGAAGCGTGCACAGGAAACACAAGGTGGTGAGTACCTTTTTTTAAAACCCCTTTTCCTCACTTGAGAATGATAGCCTGACTTTTATTTATTTATTTTTTTTGTGGAGATGTGGTCAGACTCTGTCAACTCTGACTGCTCTAATTCCTTTCATATTATCTAGTTTGTGGTTTATAACCATGATACAAAAAATGATGTGTTAAATGGCCAAGTGATATGAACAGGCAGTTTTTGGATGAAGAAATCAAAGTTATATATAGCCATGTGGGAAAATGTTCTAAATTGATACCTATTAGAGAAACTCAAATCAAAACAGCTCTGAGATATATCACCACTCACCTATCAGATTGAATGAAAATATAAAAGGGCAAAATGACAGCTTTTGGAAGAGATGTGAAAAAATGAGGTCACTAATACACTGTTGGTGGAGCTGTGAACTGATCCAACCATTTTGGAGGGCACAGAAATCTGGAAATATGTCCAAAGAGTTATACAAAACTGTGTATGCCCTTAGACCTTGCAATGCCACTATTAGAGGTTTCCCAAAATGATCAGAATAAAAGGAGAATGACCTATATGCTTTGTAATATTTATAGCTGCTCTCTTTGTGGTGGCAAAGAATTGAAAATTGAGGAGATGCTTATTAATTGGGGATTAACTAAACAAGTTGTGGTATATGATTGTGATAGAACACTATTGTGCAGTAAGAAATGATGAACAGATTAATTTAAAAAAACAGCATGGAAAGACCTATATAAAATTATGAAGAGTGAAATGATCAGAATCAGAACATATATAGCAACATAAATATTGCTTGAAATATAACTTGTGAATGTGCACCTTCAGAGAAAGAACTGACAAAAAAGAAATATGACAGAATCACATACACATATTAAAAACCCTTACTTTCTGTCTTAGAATTGATACTAATCAATTCTAAGGCAGAAGAGAGGTAAGGACTAGGCTAGTGAAGGTGAAACTTTTAGAGACCGAGTGCCCAAACTGCAACTCTTATGCCGTATGTGAGCACCCCCACCTTACCCTAGATAGGGGAGGGAGGAAATGCTTCCATTGGACTGCTGGGAAGAGGGATGAGTGATGGGAGAAATGTCCTCAGGTACATGTGGAGAGGGGGATGGGAGCCACCCCCTCCAGTACATGTGCCATAGGTTTGCCAATATGGGGCTAGGCAATTGGGGTTAGGTGAGTTGCTGAGGGTTATGCAGCTAAGAAGTGTCTGAGACCAGATTCAAACCTGGGTTCTCTCTACTCCCAGCCTGTCATTCTGCTACCTAGCTGCTATATATATATATATATATATATATATATATATATATATATATATATGTATAGTGTGGGGGGGTAGGAAGAGGGGGAGGGAGATACCTGGGAAATTCAATAAATGGACAAACTAACTAATTAAAACAATTTTAAAATGGTGTGTATATTTATTTACAAGACTGACCTCTTTGAGTTATATGCCTAAAAGTAGAATCCTTAGATTAAAAAACATGTAAGTTTTAGGCACTTTGCATAATGACAAACTGCTTTTCAGAATGGTTGGACCAATCAGGGTTTCAGCACATCTTGCCATAATCTCTCCAACATGAAGTATTCCCATCTTTTGTGATCTTTGCTAATTGGCTGGGTGGGGGGTGAAACCTCAGGGTTGTATTGGTTGGTATTTCTCTTATTATTAGTGACTTGGAGCATTCTTTTCTATTGTTAAGAGATAGCACTTCTTTTGAACATTGTTCATATCTTTTGACTATACATTGGAGAATTCCTTTTGGTCTTCCATATTTTGCTTAGTTGCTCATATGTCTTAAAAACTGCAATTTCAATAGAGGAATCTAATACAAAGGTTTCCTCACCCCCAATCATTGATTTCTCTTCCTTTTTTTAAAGTAATATTCATTTTGCTCATTCAATAGCTTTTCAAACTCATGTAATAGAAACTGTTATCTTTTGTACTCATCTCTATCACATTTGTTTAAGAATTGATCTCAGCTCTAGCTGTGAGAGGTATGTTATGTGGTTCTCATCTCATTTTTTTAACGGCATGATTTTTAATATTCAATTCATCTAACCATTTTGTATTTATTATGTCACATGGTCTAAGAGATGTTGGTTGAGATCTAATTTTTTTCAGACTCTTTTCTAATTTTCCCAGAAATTCTTGTCAAGTAGGGAGTTCTTTCTAGGATAATTTATGTCTTCGAGTTTAATTTATGATTGGGATATTAAGTTATACTATTTCTCATTTTTCTTTGTCCAGTCTGTTTCGTTGATCTACTCTTCTATTTTTAACTAGTGTAAATTAGTTTTCATGATTATATAAAGATAGGGTCTAGAATTTTGATTGCATTGGAAAAGAATTCTTGGATGAGGAGAATCATGTAACTAATGAAAGTTGAAATCCTCCTCCTGCTGTCTTCGCAATGCTTAGACAGTTTAAAGGACTTGCCCAAACCTATACAGTTGGTATATGTCAGAGGTGGGACTTTGAATTAGGTTTTCCTGGATGATTATCCATTATGCTCCATTACCTCTCTTCAATGATTACTGCTTTATGATATAATTTAAAATATGGAGTTCTTTCTTTTTTCCATCTTTTTTCATTATTTCCCTTCATATTCATGATTTTTTGTTTTTCATAATGATTTTTGTGACTTTTGTTTAGCTTTATAAAATATTCCCTTGGAAATGTGATAAGTATGGCACTAAATATTTAAATTAATTTACATAGCATTACTTTTTTTTATTATTTAGGTATAGGTCATCCATAAGCACTAAAAATCTCACCAATGATTTGGTATACTTTATTTCTTCATGGGACCTTTAGTAATAATATTTATAAAAATATTAAATGTGCTTTGGTAGATTAACTGAAGGATATTTGATTCACTTTGTAGTTTCAGTTATCCCTTCTACAACGTGACTTTCCCCATTGCAGTTTTGATATGTTGCAGGTCTGCATAAGAAATTAAATGGGAATTTTTTTGGAGTTTTTTGAAAGCCACAGATGACTTGCAAAGGCCAGAAGATAATACAGAAAAAGTTTAGAAACTCAGAAATGCACACTTAATCTAAAATTTACAATAAGGTATTGTAAACACCTTGTAAGAGAAAAATAAAAAATGCAAACTCTTTCTTTGGTACAAAAAGAGGGCCAAAAAATTTTATGGGGGTGTTCCAGATCACAGGGCACTGTGCTCTTAATCTCTACAAGGTGGAAGGGATCACTGTATTTTGAAGAGGTCTTCTCTTTCTATTATTCTCTTTTGGATTTAGTTAATACTTTATATAAATGCTGTTGATTTTTGTGGGTTTATTTTTTTTACCTATTTCTTTATCAGTACTTTTATCATCTCATCCCCTTCAATCCTATCTCCATGGTCCCATTCTAGTTCTACCTGTTAACTCTAGTATGTTTTCTGGAATGCCTGCTCCATAATTAAAACATTTCCTTTCATCTTAAAGCTTCCTTTCTGGCTCCTTCCATCTTCTGATGGGTCCTGTGGATATTTACTCAGTAAACTCCATATGCTCCTTATTATTTCCCGAATCACATATAAAATTCTTAATCATTTAAATCCCCTTTATAATCTGGTGGACCTTTCCAGTCCTTTTACTTTGTTTTTCTATGTTTTATTGATATTTTCTATTTCTTATATTACCTTAGAGTCCCATGTATCCCTCTGCCTTTATCTCCAGAGCCATGCCATATGACAAATAGTAATTTTTAGAGAGTCAGTATAACTATTCAATACATTGAAAAAGTCCAAAATCTATATGAAATGTGTAATTCCTATCCACCTCTATGAAGGGTAGATTAGTGGTATATTCTCATATTTCTTTATTCAACTCCCATTTGATCTTTGCAATTCTATTTCATTTTCTTTTGTTTTTTAGGTGTGTTAACTGTCTTCACTTATATCGTTATATAGTTACTATGTATATTGTTATATACATGTATGTTATATACATATATATACACATGTATATATGTATATTGGGGTGTATGGGGTGCTCAGGGAGGGGTAGTATCTTTGGTATGGAGGGCTTGTCATGCCCTCTTAGGGCAGCTCTCCAGCCTCTGACCCTCACCTGACACCCAGCTCTCACTTGTGGCTCCCAGTAGCTGCTAGCATGTGGCAGCAGCCACACTCCGGGCAACGGCTTCAACAGGCTGGCTAAACCTTGTGAGGGTAGCCATCGGGTTGTAGACCCCTGGTGAACCAAGGCTTTGCTCACCTAGCATGTGAAGACTGCTTCGGCTGAACAGACGGAAGAAACCAACAAGAAGGTTCAACGGCTGAGAGGGCAACGCAGCAAAGCACTGTGGAGTGCTTAGGGCGTGTTGGAGCACAAAGGACAACATGGCCATCCAATGCAGCTGAGGAAGTCTCCAGGTGTAACGATTTTTTGTTCCACTGGACCCAGGCTTCCAACGCCGAAAGAGTGGGACTGTCTCTGTGCAACGACTCTTCCACTTAAATCTCCTTCATGCACAAGTGTCTGCGGCCATATTTGAACTCATGAACATAAATTATTCAAGCCCAATGTTCTATCCATTTTATCGCCTAGCTGCCTCTTCCTTTAGGATTTAAGAAGATCTAATTATTGTAACAAGGCATGGAACATTAAATCTTTAGAAACAAAAAGAGATAGGAAGGAAAGAGAGGATTGTCTATTTTTGGTTACCAATATCTTAGAATCCACTAAAGAAACATTGGAACGGACTCAATCAACAATATGTTGCTGAAACAAAATGACTGAACCATGTGCATTTGTTTATTGAAATGGATGGGTTTAAAATGGCAATTCAAGAGACTAGGGGACTACCACTAGAAATGTAAGAATGGTTATGCTTAAGGAGCCTGGACTCCTACACGATCAATGTTAGTTCTGTAAGGAAACTGCAGAAACCTTGTAATTTATTACCAATGCCTATAAAAGTTAATCACTGAGCATCAAATATACCTGGTATCTAGAATTATACATCAAGACTCACTATGTGTTATGGACTAATAGAAGACAAAGCCCAATTTTACCCCAAATATGCTTTTAAAAAATCAATCAATCAACTATGCTGCAACCAGAATATTTTTGTGGTTGTTCAGTTATTTTTGAGTCATGTCCAACTCTTTGTGACCTCATTTGCGGTTTTCTTGGCAAAAACACTGGAGTGGCTTGTCATTTCCTTCTCCAGCTCATTTTTCCTCCCACAATATTATCATAGATGGAATTTTTACTTGGAATCACCTGGACATAATGTCCATGAAATTTTAAAAATAAAGTCCTTTATAGATGTCACCATATCAGATACTCAGTCTTCAAACTACATGAGACAAAAAGCTTTCAAACCATTGAGATTGAGCTGAAGAAATTAAAAAAAAAACATGTGGAGTCAGGATGAAGTAAATATCACACCTGTTGTTCGGTATGCTGCTGGAGTTGGACTCAGGATACTTCTAGTGAATTTACAGGGCATAAATTGCTATTTACAAAAATAAGTACTTTTATTCAACAATAAAAATCAATGAACATACATTTATTAAGTGCCTGCCATGTACCAGGCACTGTGCTAAGTGCTGAGGATACAAAAGAAGCAAAAGACATTCCCTGAGCTCAGTATTGAAAAGAAAAGATTAACAGTAGCAAAGTGACTTATCTCAGGGCCATTTCTATCTGAACCCCATCAACACAGATAAAAATGAGATAATTATTATTATTATAAAGATGATGAGAGTCAGTATGGAATAATAGATAGAGACATTGCTCTGAACCTGTGTTCAAATTCCATCTCTGACATATTTACTCAAACTGGGTGGTCTGAGAAGTTTTTTAATTTCTCAGTGACCCAGGCAACTTGTTAAGGCAATAAGTTGCAGGGAAAGTGCATATTTGCATGAGCAGAAAACATCTTTTCAAGAAGTTCCTATGCCAAATAATAATAATAATAGCTAACATTTACATAGTACTTTAAGATTTAAAAAATGCTTTCCAAATACTGTCATTTTTTTTGCTTACAGTGATCCTGGGAGATAAGAGCTATTATCATCCCCATTTTACAGATCAAGAAACTGAGGATGACTAACCCAAATTCACACAGACAAGTTTCTAAGTCTGGATTTGAACTTAGGTCTTCCTGACCTCAGATTCAACACTCTGTCACAGGTCCAGTAAAAATAAAATTAATATATAATTAATCTTCAAGTTAACTCAGCAATATTTTTCCTCACAGTTAATCTGGATTGATGTATCTTTAGATCAGGGATACCTGATGGGAACAGGACATCCTTGAAACTGAATACTGGCTGAGTGCCCAGTGAAGATGGCCCTATAGAATCCTGCCCAGTCTTGTTCTGCCCTGCCCATTCACATGGGATCACATTCTTAGCAGTGTATATTATGATAAAAACTTGGAATTCATTTGACCTTCATGACGATGGACACTCCTCCTACTCTGACTTAGCTGGAGACCAAGTATGTCACCGGTTTGGGTCCAAGGTCACCCCATCAGACAGTAAGTGCCCAGTGGGGAGAATATACATAGAAACATGAGAGAAAGGAACAGATGTGTCCCTGGCAGCTTCCTTTCCTGGACTCCCTCTGAATTCCTATTTCCTCTTTATCTATCAGATGAGGGTAGTGGGGAGGCGAATGGAAAAAGAAAAACAAGCAAAGTAGAGTTTAGAATCAATGGGATATGTGATCTGGTCTTAGAGAATGAATCTTACTCTCTAGTCTCAAAACAAGACAGGAGGAAGGGTGGAGTCAAACTTGTTATTGATTCAGCACAGCTAGATCTGTGAAGAAAGATTCCTAGTCCTCTCCCTTCTAAATTCTTGACCCTTAAGCAGTATTATGTAACCTCTGTCAATTGAGGACGAATGGACAGGACTCCATCTTGAAGATAACAATAATAATAACCTAGAATACCTCATGTTTTTCCCTGGTCTACGTAAATCTGAGGATATTTAAATTCTATTAGTTTTTTACAATATTTGTCAGTTTCCCAGAAATAAGGAAGATTCTAATCAGTATTTAAATAGAAGTTTTTACTTGTACAAGAATATTCATAGCTGTGCTCTTTGTGGTGGCAAAAAATTGGAAAATGAGGGGATGCCCTTCAATTGGGGAATGGCTGAACAAATTGTGGTTCATGTTGGTGATGGAATACTATTGTGCTCAAAGGAATAATAGAGTGGAGGAATTCCATGTGAACTGGAACAACTTCCAGGAATTGATGCAGAGTGAAAGGAGCAGAACCAGGAGAACAATGTACACAGAGACTGATACACTGTGGTACAATTGAATGTAATGAACTTCTCCATTAGTGGCAATGCAGTGATACCCAAAACTTGGAGGGATCTATGAGAAAGAACACTATCCACATTCAGAGGAAAAACTGTGGAAGTAGAAACACAGAAGAAAAACAACTGTTTCATTACATGGGTCGAGGGGATATAATTGGGGATGGAGACTAAATGAACATTCTAGTGCAAACATCAAGAACATGGAAATAGGTTCTGATCAAGGACACATGTAAAACCCAGTGGAATTGCATGTCAGCTATGGGAAGGGGTGGGGGGAGGGAAAGAATATGATTCTTGTAACCAAGGAATAATGTTCTAAATGACTAAATAAAATTTTCAATAAATAAATAAATAGAAGCTTTTAATTCAGGGCAATAACGAGTAAAGAGAGAGTATTATTCCAGTCCCCTTAGGGAAGATTGGAAGCCACTTTCCTGGGGAGTGTCTTTTCCATCCCTCCTTTCCTTTCCCAGAATGGTCCCATCTTAATCACCGTGGAAGACTCCCAACATCAAATGACAAAGTCCTAATGAAGTTCCACTAGCCTGAGGTCACTGTTGACCAGCTTCCACTGTAGACACAGGTTTGTGGTACAGTATTGGAATTGGAATCAGAAAGACTCATCCTCCTGAATTTAAATCTGGTCTCAGATACTTCCTAGATATGTGACCCGAGGCAAGTCATTTAATCTTGTTTGCCTCTATTTCCTCAACTGTCAAATGAGCTGGAAAAGGATCTGGTAAACCACCCCAATATCTGCCAAGAAAACCCCAAATGGGGTCATGAAGAGTCAGACATAACTGAAAAATGACTGAACAACAAAACTGATGTCATGTATCCTATTGAAAACAAAAAGCAAGTGTATTTGAGCTAAGGTTTTTGAGGTTCCAGAGTCAGACACAACTAAAAACAACAGAACTTCCTTTGTATGGTTTTCTGTTGTTGAAGCCTAGTTCCTGTAGCTTCTGCTTTCTTCAAGTACTTCTATTCGTAATAGTCACTGCCATCATTCCTTCCTGGCCAATCTCAAGGGCTCAGTTTAGGATCCTTTGCCATTTGCCCTGGTAATGATTGTTTCTCTATCTGCCAAATCTTGGAAGCCTCTCTCCTCCTTCCATATGGTTCTTTTTTATTTCAAGAATCTTTGTTCAATGGGTTACCTCTTAAATTCTGGGAAATATAGTCCTTCCCTACAATGTTGCCACACTCACTCCATTTATAGCCTACTTCAAGGATTCCCGACTTAATTGGTGTGGGTACCTCCTCTGCCACTGCAGATTGAGACCCTGCCTATGCCTTAGTAGGAGATCTTTATGAGTTGCTGTGGTTGGAAAATAGTTATCACTTAGGGGCCAAGCCACTGACCAAGACCCTCTCTGAATATAGGCCACTTGTGCTGTCAGTGCTGGTACTGGGCCAGACTAAGGGAAATGATTTGTTCAGGGTCATGTGGAAAGACACCAATTTGAATCTGCAGCTTTCTAACTCTAAAGCAGTTCTCTATTTACTACTCTAATGCTGCCTCTCATTATTATTGTTTTTTTTTACACAGGTCCCAGTATGTTCAATGTGTCCTTTCCCAGGAGAAAATGCATCCTCTCTTTGTTGTTTAGTCATTTTTGAGTTGTGTTTGACTTTTTTGTGAGCCCATTTGGGGTTTTCTAGGCAAAGATACCAAAGTGGTTTGCTGTTTCTTTCTCCAACTCATTTTATGGACAAGGAAACTTAGGCCAACAGGTTTAAAAGTGACTTGTCCAAGGTCACAAAGCTATTATGTGTCTGAGGCCAGATTTAAAATGTGATCTTTCTGACTTTGGGCAAGGTTCCCTATCTACTGTGCCATTTGCCATCTCCCTGCCCTTCCTAAAACTTTTACATCTTTGTGAGTCTGGAAGAGTCCATACTCAACCAGCTTTTTGAAGCCATCAACAAATTTGGAATAGTTTCCACAGCCAGGTTCTGAAAGATTTCCTTTTATCCATTTAAGTTGTGACTAATTGTCATGATTTCCTGGAAATCCAAGAAAGAAATGTAGGAGTCTTACTGGTGATTTGTTTTTGTATCTTTCCATAAAAAGAAAGAAAGAATAAAGAAAGATGACTTGGATGAAGTATTATTGCCTCAGCTGATGCTCAATCAATGAGTCAGTTCCTCGAAATGGGTAAGCTGGATGTTCACAGAAATAGATATCCAAGACCTAAGAGATGTATGCTTATGTGAGAACTGTAATGGAGACTATCATCGAAGACCTGTTACCCCAACCTGTTTCCTGCATCTCTTGTTCTTGAGTTGTTTCAGTTGTGCCTGACTCTTTGTGGCTCCATTTGAGATTTTCTTGGTAAAGATCCTGGCGTTGGTTTGCCATTTCCTTCTACAGCTCATTCTACAGAGGATGAAACTGAGGCAAACAAGGTTAAGTGACTTGCCCAGGGTAAAACAGCTTAAGTGACTGAGGCCAGATTTTTAACTCATGAAGATGAATCTTCCTATCCACTCTATCCACTGTGCCACCTAGCTATCCTAGTCTGAGAAATATCCCACAGAGAGCTTGTATGGCCTTTCCTGATTTCTTGAAAAAATGATGCTATCAGTCCCTTGAGCAAGATTGTCTTGGCCTGAGGGGTACACACGCTTTGACACATAACTACACAACACTGAAAGATGCTCCCTCCTTGTGCTGAAAAGCCTCCCCAGTGGATGAGTGTTTACATTTGACTGATCTTCAACAATGAAGGGTGTACTTGATTTTTTCACTGCTGAAACACAATGCATTCCTGTTAAGTCTTATTCTAGACCCCGGTGAGTTCAAGGTTTGGTCCCACACTCCCCAGTGACCAGATTTCCTGCTAAACCTGAGAGCAGGTTCTAAATCCCCAAGTCACAGACCCTCATTGGATGACCTCTTCCCAGAGCTCTGTTTGGGTCATACTGAGCTGATCCTAAGGATACGATTACTTTGTTTCTTCTTAAGAAACAGCAGCAACAACAACAGTAACAAATGGAATGAAAAGTCGGAGGTTACTTAAAAATTCCATTCACACAAGGATGATTCCTTTGATCTGATCTCCCCTGATCCTAAAGTTCTGAAGAAATTGCTTAGGAATATTCTCAAATCCTCCCCTCCTGGTCACTGCTGGTCAGACCATATCTAGAGAAATGTGTTGAGTTCTAGAGTCCACATTTTAGGAAGAACATTGACAATCTGCAGGATATGTGGTGAAATGTGACCAGAATATGATAATATGTGGATGAAGTGCTGGTCTTAGAAAAACCCGAGTTCAAATCCTTTTGTAGACACTTATTAGCTGCATGATCCTGTACAAGTCACTTAATCTGTTTTGGCCTCAGTTTCCTCATCCATAACATGGGGATAATATTTACAAAAGGATGTAGGAGGATCAAATGTGATATATATGTCAATAGCTTTGCAAGCATTCATGTACTATAAAAAGTTAGATACTATTATTATTATTATTTATTGTGATGATGATGATGATGATGATGATGATGATGATGATGATGATGATGTTGAGGCAATTAGAAACTATGCCGTACTCTTGTGTATGTTTAACTTGGCAAATTGAAGATTTAGGGATGAGTAGGAGAATTTGGTGGCTATCTTCAAGTATGTACTGGGCTACCAGTTGGAAGAAGGATTAAAGCTTGCTCTCCTTAGTCCCAGAGAGCAATCAACCAAAATACATTTGTTAAGGGAAGAACTAGGAACAATGGGTTGAATTCTTAAAGGCTGATTTAGATTGGATGCAAAGAAATCTTACTAATAATCCAAGCTCTAACATGGTGCAATGATCTGCTTTGGAGGTTAGAGCTTCCCTTTTGCTGGAGGTCTTCAAACAAAGGCCCAAGGACCACTTATCAGGTATGTTGGTCCAAATTTTGGCTGGATATAAGAATTATTTCAATATTTATTTGACAAGTCTATTCTCTTTCCCCAAATACAGAAACATTGCTGCATTTCCCAACCAGAAATAAATTCTGTTTCCTTTGAAGTATAACTTGGTGCATCTCTTATTCACTCTCAATCCTTTATACTGACTTATAATAATTTATTCATGTGCTTTATTCCCCTGACTAGACTGCAAGCTCCATGATAGTAGGGATTATGTCTTGTTTTGTCAGGTCCTGTTACAGAGGGCCTTGCACAGCCGAAAATTCAAAAAAGGGAACCTCAGTTTTCTACTCTAGCACCTACAGGTTACAGTTAAAGAATTTGAGGCCCCAAGCAGATTAATGGAATATATATATATATATATATATATATATATATATATATATATATATATATATATATATATATATATATATATATATACCAGATGAACAATGAAAAGAATTAAATCTTAAGAACTGTCTAGTCCAGCCACCATATTTTATAGCTGAGGAAATTAAGTTACCAAAGAGGGTTAAGTTCTACAAAGGGTAGAAGTAGATATCAATATGTTCCAGTGATTGATTAAAAGAATGGAATCCCATGAGTTGTCTAGTCCAGCTACTATATTTTATAGCTAAGGAAACCTTAAAAAGTCAACTCTCCAAGGTCAAACACCTTGACTAAGTCAGGAAGTAGAACCCAAGTTTATTTATTCCCTGGGCCAATTTTCTTTTTTTAGTAAACTCCAATGCCTTGTTGTTCTAGAACTTCTCTTTCATTTTTTGGTGAGGCAGAGGAGAGTGAGGGTTGGATGTAGGGTTAGGAAAACCTAGGTTCAAATCCAGCCTTAGGTCCTTAATATGTACCTGAATGACTATGGGTAAATTATTTCCTTCCTTCCTTCCTTCCTTCCTTCCTTCCTTCCTTCCTTCCTTCCTTCCTTCCTTCCTTCCTTCCTTCCTTCCTTCCTTCCTTCCTTCCTTCCTTCCTTCCTTCCTTCCTTCCTTCCTTCCTTCCTTCCTTCCTTCCTTCCTTCCTTCCTTCCTTCCTTCCTTCCTTCCTTTCTCTTTCTCTCCCCCTCTCTCCCCTCTCCATGTATGAATTTCTTGTCTTTTTAAATTTAAATGAAATCTTTAAAATTTTTTATATATATTTCAAATTTAAATTAAATCTTTTAACATTTCTTTTATATATGTATATATATGAAATTTAAAAAGATTTTCATTTAAATAGGATACTATAACTATTGACCAAATAGAACCCCAGGTCAGTAACAACTTCCTAATAATACACATGAAAATCTCTAAGTCACAAAAGTTTCTTCTGTTAAAATAAAGCCTGCAGTTCAAAGATCCTTTTGGAAAGAGGTGGAACCATTTCTCCAGCTCTTTGATTTTTGCTCCTGAATATAGAGGCTGCTGCACCAAATGCTTCATTTTCCTTTTCTCTTAGCTCTGTTTCCTAAAGCATACTGGCTCTGTTCCTTTCCTCTTCTCCACCCACTTCCCCAGTCCTCCCAGAATAGGCAAATGGGAAAGAGAGGAGGCCAAACCATTTCAGACACCAGTGGAGTTCACTGTCAACAGCCCTAGTGGATAAGGGTGGAGATGGTATGACAGTACCAAACTTTTGACTTGGTGAACTTTCCTCTTAAAAAAAAAAATGCAGCTGTGCTTCCTCCCTAGGGACTAAAGCCAGATAATCACTTCCACCAATATTCTGCATTTATTTAAATGAACGTTGGGAAATAGATCCCTGTGGCGATAAAAGTTGGAAGGAATGATTTTTTTTTCTTCTTCTCCAGCACACGTCTAGGTCAAGTTCCTTGTTGCCAAACACAATATTTTTCTTTTTCCTCCCATGAACTAAACAGCTGTGTTTCAGAATTCTTTCTTCATTGTCTTTTTTATAATGTTTCATTATTTTCTGATGCTGGGGTCACTAGGAAACTGGTCGAGAACTGGAAAGGGGCAGACTGAACCCCTCTCCCCCTACACATTTTTTAAGTGAAATATACATAATTTAATTTTAAAAAACATTAAGTGCCTATCATGTATAAATCACTGCCCTGAGTGTGAGAGCTACATCTGCACAAAGAAAGCAGCTTTCACTCTCAGGAAGTAGACGTTCTATTGAGGAGATGCAACTTCTATACGCATAAATGTGTTGTACTTGTTAACAATTTCTTGAAGAGTAATAATATATTAAGTTGCATTCTTCAGAAGAGAAATGATCCCCACCTCTGGGAGACTGAAAGCTGCCTGGGCTTTGAGCATTCTTCAGGCTTCTTATCCTTGCCCTCCCATCTCCCCCAATAATAATGGCTAAAAGGACAAATAGGTAAAAGGAAAAAAAAAGTCTTTAGGCAAAAAAATTGAAAAATTTGTCAATACTTGTGTCTTCCTTCTGTGGAGAGATAGATATAAGATAGCATATTACATATATATACATACATATGTTGAGATATAAATATATGTGTATATATATGTATATATATATCTTTTAAAATTTTTAAACCCTTACCTACCATCTTAGAATCTATATTGTGTATTGGTTCCAAGGCAGAAGAGTGGTAAGGGCTAGGCAATGGGGGTTAAGTGACTTGCCCAGGGTCACACAACTAGGAAGTGTCTGAGGCCAGATTTGAACCGAGGACCTCCCATCTCTGGCTCTCAATCCACTGAGCCACCAGTTGCACCTGTCCTGTATATATATTCTTTATAAATAGCTGTTTGCATGTTATCTCTCCCACTGGACTGTGAGTTTCTTGAGAGAAGGAACTACTTGCTTTTCTTTGTACCTCTAGAATTAGCAGAGTGCCTGAGACATAATTAGTGCTTAATATTTGTTTGTGGATTGTTTGAGAAGAAATAAGAAAGAACTCTAAAATCTTTTAGTCTCAGAGCTTGATTGTGTCATTCTTTTTCCTAACAAGGAAAGGATATCATTATCATAAAGAAAACTTCTTTTAATGAGTAAAAAAGTAAAGTTAGGATGTCTTTATAGGTTCTAGAGCTAATTATTGAATATTTATTGAATGCTAATAATATGCTGTTAGTAAATGATCAGAGCAAGAAGATTGTCTTTAAAACCTTGAAAACCTTTGGAAATTCAGAATAAACAGAAAAAAGAAAACGAGGAAGGGAAGAAATCATGAGGGGTATGTGTGTTTTAGATGGAGTATTGATCTCCTGATCAGTTTGAATATATGTCTGCTGCAAAGAGTTCTTAACCTGGGGTGTTTGGATAGATTAAAAGAGGTCTATGGACTTGGATTGGAAAAAATGACATTATTTCAATATTATTGGTTTCCTTTTTTGATCCTTTGTATTTTATTTTATATATAAATTTTAAAATATATATTTTTATTATGTTTTATTTGTATTTTATTTATATTTAAGGGTCTCATAAGCTTCACCAGATTGCCAGTGGTACGTGACAAAGAAAATTTAATAACTTTGTCCTATAGAGAATAACTGACAAATCCTGATTGTATTTCCATGACTGGACTTTGGTTGGCACAATTTGGTGGCACTTTTAAGAAGAGGAGGGAGGGATGCCTGCTCTATTCCCCATAAATCTTAGAGCACTTTTCCCCTTTATCTGGAGCAATACTAAGCCAAATGACATAAAAGAATTTAAACAACAGACCCTTCCAGGTCGTCCTAGAGGTAAAGTCAAAATTGATTTCTGAGAACTGAATTAGATCCTTCTTCCTAAAGGCTTGGCTGGCTAGAAATCTAGTAGACTGACTATTTTGAAGACCACTTTCTCAAAGCTTCTTTAGTTTATCAGGGAAATTAAAGTTCTTTTTTAAAAAATTAGTTTTACCAATGATTTTTTAGAAACCTGCCATTTCAGAAAATAGCCTCCCTGCAGCTTCTTCCGACCTTGTTGAATCCTCTTTCATAACAAAGAAAAATATTAAGCAAAAAGGAACAATTTAGTGACTGTTACATGACAATAACACAATATTCTATTCCTGTAGTCCCCTCCATTTCTGCTGAGAGGGGGCTATGTATTGTAATATTGAAAAATTAATACTATGCCAAATGTAATACTTAGAAATTGGTTTGGAAATATAATATTAGTTAATAAAATTGGTGTGGTCGCCATTTATAAAATAATTAATCCTTAAGTCACAAGGATGATAGTAGCTGCTTTTAACAATTTACTTTTCATATACATATAGTCTAAGAAAGAAATAAGGAGGGAAGGAAAAAAGGAAATTATTTTCTCCTAGCATACCACCCTAATCTTACCAGCCCACAAGAATGTCTTCTTCCCTAGCCACCAATGCCAAATCACAGAAAGACCCCCAGCCAAAGACCTCCAGAAAATACCCCTCCTCCTCCATGGTCTCATTCTTTATAGCCCTCTTTCTCCACATTACTTACTTTCCCTGTGTACTGGTCTATCGCATCTCAGGAACCAATCAAAGTCTCTGTTTGGAGCATACCAGCCATGCTAATGGGCTGGCTCTGAAGAGCAGAAAATTCAAGACCCTGGGAGGAAGGGATTCCCTTTACACAGTAAATTTCATTGTCTGTGGTATGGGACCAAAACTGATCAGTACTCAGAATTTGATTTTCTTTTAATTTTTCCACTTATATCATTCTAGGTATTGTGTATATTCTACTTCTACTATCTCATCCTGTTTTAGTTTATACAAATATCTCCAAATTTCTCTTAAGTCCTCATATTCATAATTTCTTTCCTCTTCGTAATGTTATATTACATACATATTTAGTCACTCCCAATTATTGAGAATCCACTTTGTTTCTGGTTTTCTAATGATATGATTATTTTGACATATGTTAGACCTTGAAAAGTCTTTGACCTTGAAGCATGTGCCTACTAAATTGACCCTTGGTCAAAGGTTATGAATAATTTAGTCCCATAATCTCATACATTATGCTATCTCTAATATATATGTTTATATTTTGTAAAATAATTTTATCCCATAATTTTTTCTTTCTTTTTTTTTAAATAAACCCTTACCTTCCATCTTGGAATCAATATTATATATTGGTTTCAAGGAGTGTTAAGGGATAGGCAATGAGGGTTAAGTGACTTGCCCAGGGTCATACAGCTGGGAAGTGTCTGAGGGCAGATTTGAACCCAGGACCTCCTGTCTCTAGGCCTGGCTCTCAATCCATTGAGCTACCTGGCTGTCCCCTATCCCATAATTTCAAGCTGTTTTCTAGAATAGTAGGATCGGCATAGAACTCTGCTGACAGCATTTTAATGTACTCAACTTCCCACAGTGCCATCCACATTAATTTCTGTTTTTGTTATAGTTGGTTATTGTTGATATCTTTGCCAATTTGATAGGTATTGGAGAAAGGGATTTGAAGTTCTAAAAACTTTCCCATCCTTGAAGGATCACTGACTGAAGGAGAACAATTGTACACAGTCTTCTCTGAATGGAGGAAGCACAGATTAAAGGAACTTTATCTGGCTAACAGGGTTACCAGATGGGTAGATCAGGGGAATAAAGTCATCACAGTTCATCTAGATTTTATCAAAGCATTTGACTGATTATCTCCATTCTTATGAACCAGAGGGAACTATATGGGATAGGCAAGCATAGAACTAGGTGGATTTGTAAATGGCTGAATGAGAAGGCAATGATTAGGTTAATAGATGGTTAATAACTTAGTTGGGGCAATTTTAGTAAGGGCAGCTGGGTGGTGCAGTGGGTAGAGTGCCAGGCCTGAAGTAAAAAAGACTCAAATTTGTGAATTTGAGTTTGCCCTCAGTTGCTAGCTGTATGACCTTGGGTAAATCACTATTTGCCATGGTTTCCTCATCTATAAAATCAGCTGGTAAAGAAGGAACTGGCAAATCACTCCAATATCTTTGCCAAGAAAACCTCAAGTGGGATCATGAAGAGTTAGATATGACTGAAATGACTGAATGACATCCAGCTTGAGCTGGATATTTTTTATTGTTCTTTCCCAGGGACTGTTCTTTGGAGATGTGGTGTACACAGTTTTAATCAATGGTTTCCATGACAGCATAGATGCTATCTTTGTCAGATCAGTAGATAAAGCTTGGGGGAGGAGTGACTGATGATAACAGAATAGTGAACACACCAGATGACACAGTCAAGATAAAAACTATATTTTTTTCTTCCACCATTCTAGATAGGCATAACCTCTTGTAACAAATTTAATATGCTAATAAGACAAATGTAAAGTTTTATACTTGTCTTTTTAAAAAATCTCAATTTTTTAAGGGGAAAGGGGAAGTGTGGCTAGAAAACTGTTTGTGTGTATGTCAAAGGTCATCGCTTGGAGCCTGCTCACAGTTTGCCTATCCCAGTTCCAAATGACCACGTTGGAACTTTAGAGAATGTTCCCATCCATGAGGCAATCTGAGACTTGGCAACCCCATGGCTCTCCCCGAGAACTTTCAATTCAGTCTCTTGCTTGGATTCTCCATGGAGTACTCTGCCTGTAATCCTCCTTTCCCCATGAAGGGTGGGGTTCTGTGATAGGCAATATTCTTTCCCCCATCCCATTTCTGCTCAATAGCCCCTCAATTTACCTAGGGAGCTTGTCCTTGGGCATCTGGCTGGCTTTTCTATTTTGAGTCTTCTTTGTTGACTATCATTCTCAGGGTGAATGTGCCTAGGTCTATAGGTGACAGTGACATTAGGTTTAAGACATTCAGAGGCACTTGGTGCTGGGAGCCATCAGACCTGGACACCTTGACAGAGTCACATGTGGTAGCTGGGGAGAACACAGAGTGGTCCTTGTTGAGATGTGATTGCCCACCCAATCCCCCTTTACATGACCTCTTTCATCAATGACCCTTACCTATGAATTGACATGATTATTCTCCCTAGTCTCAAAAGAAATAATGCAAGAGCAAAACAACTGTACCTTAATTCTCTAAAACATCACCAAAAGATCAGACCCTTAAACCCAATCCCAAAAAGACTATCATGGGTTAACTTTTATTTAGGTACATAATTCCCAGTAAAATCGCAGCTACAGGCCAAGGCCAAAGAACTTCCCCACTCACAGAAACCTATTCTCATGAAGCCAACACACAAATTGATCATAGAGGCCTAGGCGATAAGTACAAGTACATCAAGCTTCAGTATGCCTCAGTGACTCGATTACACAAATCAGTAACTCAGAAACTCCCTAGTAAAGAACCCTGAGAAATGACCAGTCTAAATTTGAATTATGTTCCCAGTACCCCTCAACCTCAATGATAGGATTTTTGAATTGTCTTTTAAGAATTGCTGATTAATTCTTCCCTTTTATTAAGAGCAATAAGTAATTTTCCTTGATTGTTTGTAAGCTCAAAACTTCTCACAGGGTAATGAGAAAATTAAGCCACCTGTGACAAAATCATTTATCTTGTGTGTAAATTTATTCTGTCTTTAATCACAATACAAAAATATAGAATGTTAATCAAGTGATTTGTTAAAAGTTAATATATCACTTTTCCAATTATCTCTCTTTGATTTTGTGTATCTACATGCCAAGAAAATGGGTATAAAATAAAAACCAGACATCAGGATGGCAGAGCAGCTGTCTGATGCAAAGCAATCCCATGGCTGTTATGATTAAGCTGTCTTCTGTTTGTTATTTTTGTTGACTAATTGTTCATCACCTGTCAGGAAACCCTGGAGTCATGGGCAAGTGTAGACTTTGCCCGCATCACTTCAGCACTATTCAGATGGGAGCTTCTGAGGCAGAGAGAACTCTGCACTTGTGAGAAGATTAAAGCCTGGCTCTTTTAGCCGCAGAAGGGAACAGAGACTTTTTTAGACAGTGCTAAGCAGAGGTGAAACACAAAATACCCAATCTTTTAGACTGCTCTATCTTTGGATGATGATGCTTAAGTGTGAGCCTTCAAGTAGATTTTGGCATGAGGTAAATTATTGAATCTTTTTAAGTTATTGTTAATGCACTGTGATTTTTTTTTAGCACGAATACCGACTTCATGTGAAATTCATATTATACACTGAGTACCTTTTTATTCCCATCTTTTGGAAGAACCCTCGATGTGAGCCATAACCCACATCCTAGGTAAATTTGTCCTTGAGGCACCAGAACACCAGCTGAAGAGGAGGAGAAAAAACTCTGTCATGAGAGAGTGGCTTCCTAGGTTGGACCAGATTCAGATCATACACCTAAGTACAGAACAGGGAATGGGCACAGGGCCTCATATCCATGTAAATGTTCCTCAAGGGTGAACATAAAAAAGATATACAGAGTTTCACAGTTTACAGATTCAAAATAAGTCAAGAATAGGTCATGACTGGTTATCAAAAAGCTAATGCTGACCTACAGGTTACATGGGGCATGTAGGTGGTACAGTGGATAGAGTCCTGAGCCTGGAGTCAGAAAAAATTAAGTTCAAATCTAGCCTTATACTTACTGACTATGTCACCCTGGACAAGTCACTTCATTCTGTTTGCCTCAGTTTCCACCTCTGTAAAATGAGCTGGAAAAAAGAAATGGCAAAGCACTTCAGTATTTTTGCCAAGAAGACTCCAAATGGGACATGCAGAGTCAGACACAAGTGTAAATGACTGAACAACAACAGAGATTTATAGAGGAATAGTGCCCAGAAAGGAGGGGGTAACTGCTGTCCTCTGCCTTCTTTAGGGTATTGTAATAAAGTGGATAATCTGTGGAGACTATTTCCCCTCCCCTGGTCTTAGTCAGCCACCTTCTAAGTAACTCAGGGGAACTATGAGATTTCAGAGAAATATTCTCTACTCTTCATTTCTCAAGTAAAGGGGTTTATTGATAACAACAGGATGGGGATTGAGGAGAGAAGGATGAAGTTTGTCCCTAATCTACAGGAAGGGTTATGAAGGTTTTAGGAAATGTCAGTCTTGTCACAACTGTGAATCAGGAACAGTCACAGAGATGGAGGACAACTGTTAAGTCTTCTTTCTTCTTCCAATTACTCAAAGCCACCAACAAAAGTAAATTTCTCCTCAGATTAGTTCCAGAAGCCCCCCCAAAGGTCCTTCAACCTATGATGACAGATGAAGCTAGCCACCATTGGTCAGTAACCCCCAGAGAAGAAGTTTTCTCAGTTCATCTTCCCTGGTCAGCTCCAACTGCCTTTCCTGGGAACATTCTGTTTTGGAATGTTCACCTTGATTGACAGATCAGGTCCTTTACTTTGGTTTGCATGCTTGTCTTGTCTTGTAAATCCTCTCTTTCCTCATGCCTCTTCCACAGTATTTACATCTTTAACATTGTATTCAGTTTTAGGTGTCACATTTTAGAAAGGACATTGATAATCTGGAATGACTCTAAATGAAGGTACCATGCTGGTTATGGATTGAAGATCATGCCATTTTAGGATTAGTTGAAGGAACTGGGGATGTTTATGCTGAAAAAGAGACCATTTAGGAGAGACATGATAGTTTCCTTCAATTATTTGAAGGATTTTAATGTGGAAGAGGGACTAGGCTTGTTTTATCTTGTCCCTGAGGGATACAAGGGATAATAAGGAAAAGTTGCAGTGAGGCAGATTGAGGCTTGGTGAAAGGAAAAAACCTCCTCAGAATCCCAAGAATTCCTGAGAATCCAAAAGTGGAATGGGTGGCCTCAAGTGAAAAAGTAGGAATGATTTCCCTGGAGCTTTTCTGAATAGAGGATGGACAGCCACATTATGACAATATTCTAGGTGCAATTTTGATTCTCTGTGGTCACTTGGTCTGTGATTCTGGGATATGCAGAGATTCTCACAATTATAGGACCACGGAGTCATACATGTAGAGCTAGCAGGAATCCCAGGGGCCATCTTAGTCCAACAGAGCAGAGATGATCCTTGGTCACTGAAGGCTATGTTCTCAGAGTGCATGATCTCATTATGCTGGAAAGGTTTCAAGTTCCAATCAATCAGTCCATTAATTCACAAGCATTTACTAATTGGTTACTTGTGCTAAGCACCATATGAAGCAAAGAGTTATAAAGAAAAAGTTAAAACCCCAAACAATTCCTACCTTCTAGGAGTTTACAGTCTGATGAAGGAGACAGTATGCATGTCAATAGAACACATCAGATAAGCACAGAGTCTATGTGAGGTAGTCTCAGAGAAGACACCAACAGTAAGGAGACAAGGAAAGGTCCCTCAGTGATGGCGGAGTGGAAGCCAGGGACAGAGAGAGACAGAGAGAGAGAGAGACAGAGAGAGAGAGAGAGAGAGAGAGAGAGAGAGAGAGAGAGAGAGAGAGAGACAGAGAGAGAGAGAGAGACAGAGACAGAGACAGAGAGAGAGACAGAGAGAGAGAGAGAGAGAGAGAGAGAGAGAGAGAGAGAGAAAGAGAGAGAGAGAGAGAGAGAGAGAAAGAGAGAGAGATAGATGAGGGGGGGGGCATTTACCAGGTGGGGGGCACAGAGATTGAACGTGACAGCTAGAATAGTATCGTGGCAAGAGGTAGAATATACGTCACCCCTAATCAGCCTAGTAGAGACTTAAGAAAGTTGTTCATCGAATGATGATTTTTTTCCCCTATTTAGTCATGATGGCTCAGAGAGGTTGTCAGCTAAGGGACAGAGGTGTTACACTGTGATAATGAAGGGAATGCCCTAAGTTATGAGAACAGGAACTTGAGGAAGGGAGAAATCTTGTAGGCTACTGTAAGAGGTGTCATTGGTCACGAAGAAGGAAATGAGTTGAAAAGATGAGGGCTGAAATCAGGAAATACCTTTTTCCCTTTATAATGAAAAGATGAAGCAACATCAGCTTTGACATACACTTAATGAGCACCAGAATAACTTCCTATGTTGTGATATGTGAAACTCTGGTGAATTTCTCATCCCTTTATTTTTTTCATTTCCTAGAAAATGAGCTAATTGAGTTTTTACATCATAGAATTTTAGAACTGAAATGAATGTTTAGTGACAATCTGGTGTATTTCATTGATGAGGAAACAGAAACCCATCGGGGTGAGCGACTTGTCCAAGGTCATGCTGTGAGCTGTCAGGATTAGAACTCAAGTCTTCTGACTCCCAGTCTGTCTTTCCTATACCCTGAACCTCACACTGAATCCTATAGCAGTTATCACATATATCTAGGACAGAAAATTAAGCAAATATTTTGCTGAAATTTTCACTTAAAATTTAGAAATTTATCATTACTGTTTATAATCCTATTTTATTACTACTAATACTTCTATCATCACTATCAAGCTAAGTTTATTTTTTTGCCCAGAGTCAGGCTTCTCTGACACTCCTTAGACATTTCTATATCATGCTGTTTCAACTCAGTTCACCATCATACCCATCTCTCCCCCAACCTCCTGGATGCCTGGGCTCTGCCCTTGGGATGCTGGTTCTAATAGGTGAGTTTTTGCTTTCTTATTCTGAGAACCAGGTCTGCATGGCACTTTCTGGCTTCCTTTTGTGTGCTATCCCACCCTCCCCTTTCCTTTTATTCCCCTCCTTCCCAAGTTTTCTACCATTGGAAACTAAGTTAAGGGGATTTCCTTGCTTTTTATACTTGTATCCTCCTGACTTAGCATACTTAATAAATGCTTTCACAATATATCTTTATCTGTCTATTAAACAAAATCTAGCCACTCGAGTGACTTAGACCATGTGAAGGCTAAATAGGCCATGGTGACAGAATCAAATGTTTTTAGTTTTTCTAGCTCAGTATTTATGGAAAATTCGATTTCTTACACAGATGTAGCAGATTGACCAGACTCACTTTGTCAACTCTTATAGGCATAGGATTATTTTTCTTGTGATTTTACTGGGCATTTAAAAGGCAACGAGTTGAAGAGGCAAGAATTGAAATCAGGAAATGACTTTTTCTATTTTTTTATATGAAAAGATGAAGCTACTTCAGCTTTGACATATGCTTAATGTCAAATTTCTGTCAAAATAGTTAATGTAAAATTTAATGTCAAAATAGAATAATTTTCTATGTTGTAATATATAAAGATCTTGTGAATTTTACATTCTTTTATGTTTTGTTTTCTAGAAAATGAGCTTATTGAGTTTTTATTTCAAAGAATGTTAGAAATGAAAGGAATCTTTAGTGATAATTTGGTCTGTGGTCAAGGTATGCAGACAGGAGGATGGGCTTGTGGGTCTGAGTGGTACGTGCTCTCCTTGGCTCCCCCTGCCCCACCATCTTCCCCTATGGCTTCTGTGAATCAAGATTCTTGGTGAGTTGTTTTTGTGGGCAATGGAAATCATGACACTATGGGCAAAGCTAGTGGAAACAGTTGAGCACGAATGGGCTGGTGAGGCATATAGATACTATGTCCTTGATCATTCCCATTCCCATTCCTCTCATCTTCTTGTAACAACAGTCCTCCATTAACTGTTCAAACCTCCACTTATTCATCCCTCTTTATTCCTGAGAAAGAAGAAAGAAAAGAGAGAGGAGGAGACAAGATGTTCATCCATCTGAGGTTGTCAGTAAAGGTTCATGTCTTTTATTTCCTCACTGTAACTCTTTGCTTTATTTTCATTTGTTTGATAAAGAGGCATAAAGGTGTCTACCAAAATCCACCAAATGTTTATGTATTGATTTTTAAAATAGAGTCATTTTTCTTGTTCAGTCATTTCAGTTGTTTCTGACTCTTCATGACCACATTCTGGGGTTTTCTTGGCAAAGATACTGAAGTGGTTGGCCATTTTCTTTTCCAGCTCATTTACAGATAAGGAAACTGAGGTAAACAGGGTTAAATGACTTGCACAGGGTCACATAGCTAGTAAGTGTCTGAGACTGGATTTAATCAAGTCCTTCTGACCCTAGACCAGGACTCTATCCCCTCAGCCACCCAGCTGCCCTTAGATACTCTTATGTCTATGCTAATAAATCTATTACTCATTATCTACCCAGATAGAAAGTAGACTCCTTGAGGTGAGAGACTTCTATTTCTCTCTTTGTATCCTGAGACCCAGCAAAGAACCTAGCACAGGATTAGTTCTTAATATATGCTAATTGATGAATAATAATGCCTACTTTTTATGATTGTTGTGAGCACTGATACTATAATATGGACGTTAAACATCTTAAAATGCTATTTAAATATGAGTATGTTATTATTATTACTATCACTACCTCATTTTCATCTCTTCTTTGAAAAGAGTTCAGATAGGATCTGTCCTTGGACAAATTATTTTCCTGCTTAGCAGCAGGAAAGCTTTTGTATTTAATGTTCTATGAATTATTTCTCAGATAAAATAACTGCCTTTTGGACTCAATACATGTAAAATTTTTAACATATGCCAAGGAAAGCAACTAAAGGCTACAAGCTTCAATCTGAAAGTCACATGGAACCAACAGAAAAGCTGATACCTTCAGCTGTTATCCTAAAATCAGAACTGCATGATTTTGCAACATCAGTCCTGAGGGGCATGTTCAGAACTATAAAATGGAACATAAATTCAGTATCTTAACAATAATCCATATGATAATAAATAGTTAAACTACGTATTAAATTTAGTTAACTACTCTAAAGTAGTTAAAGCAAGATGAACACTTCCTTACCCAGAAAGAGGAAGAATATTGAGGGACATTCATTGAGTCCATAATAACTAGATAATACTTTTAGGATCAGGTAGCTATCCCTTCACCAAGAAATAGTAAAGGTTGAAGCAGGCCCATGTCTTTGGATTTATCTAATGCAAGTGAACAGTTTACTTCTGAATGGACCTTGTGAAATTAAGGTTAAGATTTTTTAAAAAATTAATTGTCTGTTGCATTAAAATACACAGGTAAAACTCCCCACCCCCCATTTGAAAAGGTATCATTTGACAGAAAGATACATGAATTTATAAAACTATATCTTGTTTATTTCTATTTATCATATCTTTTTCTGGAGGTGAACTTACACAAGTTATTCTTCAAACAATATTTCTGGTACTGTATATAATGCTCTCTTGGTTCTGCTCATTTCATTCTTCATAATCACATGTAGGTTTTTCCATGTTGTGTTTTTTTTTAAGCTCAATAATTAAAAATTATTTTTATTTTATCGGGTACATGTAGAAATAATTTTTGACAATTGCTTTCTGTCATTTGAGGATTCAGATTTTCTTTTCTCTGTCTTTCCCTCCTTCCACCCCAAGGCAGTAAATAGTCTGATATAGGTTATATCAGTATTTTTGTTCAGTGCATATTTACATATTGCTCATGTTTTGGCAAAAGACACACATCACACATGCAATTAAAATATCCTGAAGGAAATAAAGTGGAAGATGGCACACTTTGATCTGTGATCAGATTCCAGCAGTTCCTTCTTTGGCTGTGGAATAGGATTTCCATTCTGAATCTCTGGTGTTTATCTTGGAAACTTGCTTTGCTGATAATGGTCTTTCCCAGTTGATCATCATATAATATTTCTGTTCCTGTATACATTGTTCTCCTGATTCTACACTTCTCCTGGTTCACTACACTTTGCAGCAGCTTAGATAAAGTTTTTCTGAACTCATCCTGTTTGTCATTTCTTATAGCACAATAGTAGTTTTTTACTTTTCATTGGATAGGATTTGATTTTTGTTGTTGTTGTTGGGGAATCGATAGAATACTGGTGCTAGAGTTAGGCAGAATGTTATCCTAAAATCAGAACTGAATAATTATGTGACATCAGTCCGAAGGGGCATGCTCAGAATTATAAAATGGAACGTAAATTTGGAAATTATCTTAACAATAATCCATATGATACTCAAATCCACCCTAAGATTCTTACTAGCTATGTGACCCTGGGAAAGTTACTTAACTCTGTTTGCCTCAGTTTCCGCATTGGTAAAATGAGCTGAAGAAGGAGAAGGCAAACTACTCTATTATCGTTGCCAAGAAAACTCCAAATGGGATCACCAAGAGTCTGATATATCTGAAAATGACAACACAACAATAAATATCCCCATTTAATAGACTTGGGCACAAGGGTCAGAAAGGTCCAAGTGCCCAAGGTCCCACAGCTTGAAGTCTTAAAGATGGAAAATGCCCAATTGGCTGGTTTTTTAAGATTCAGTCGGTCCACAAACATTTATTAATGAAAGAGTAAATTCAACAAAAAATAATGCTCAGCCTCTTTGCTGCTTATTGCTTTTAGAGGACTGTTTCTGTTGCTTATGGGACATAGGTTTTGAGTTACAGAACAACAATGGTGGAGGTGAGGGAAGAATGGAGGATGACTTTGAGGTCTTGAATCTGTGTTAAGGAGATGATGATGTCCTCAAAGGAAACAGGGAAGTCTGGAGAAGAGAAGGGAGAGAAGGAGGAAGGGATGTTGAGGGGGAGTAGATGAGTTCTTTTTTAGTTTGAAATGTTGATGAGACATCCAGGTAAACAGCTGGAAAAGTGGGACTGCAATTCAGAAGAGAGATTAAGGCTGGCTATGTGAATTGGGAAGTCATCCACATGGAGATGATAACTGACTAGTAGAAAGTGACATCATCCCACAACTTTCAGAGTGGCAAAGACAATGACAAATGTTGGTGGACTGTGGGAAAATGGGCACAAGGTGCAACTTTAGTGAAACTGTGAATGGGTAAAATGGTTCTAGAAAGCAATTTGGAATTATAAACAAGAAATTACTAAAAGTTTGTGCCTTTGAACCCAGCTATGTCTCTTCTGTGCCTATCCCCATAGAAGATCAAAGAGATAAAAATCCCACATAGAAAAAAATCTGAATAGCAGCAATTTTTGTGATGGCAAAAAACCCTGTAAACTAAGAAGATGCCTATCAGTAGGGGAATGACTGGATATGTTGTGGTAGATGAATATGATGGAGTACTTGTAGGCTGTAAGAAATGACGAAACAGATGATTTAAAAAAGACATGGAAAATGTTTAAACTGATGCAGGATGAAGTGAGAAGAAGGGGAAGAATGCTTTATAGGATAACAATGATATTACAAACATGAAGAAAAAAAACAACCCTTACCTTCTGTCTTAGTATCAACACTAATTCTAGTGCTAACAATATTAATTCTAGTGTTAATACAAAAACAGAAGAAGGGCAAGGGCGAGGCAGTCAGGGTTAAGTGACCTGCTCAGGGTTACACAGATGAGATGTATCTAAGACCAGATGAGAACCCCAGTATCTCCACACTCCTGCCCTGGCATTCTATCCACTGCGCCTACCTAGCTGCCCCCAAAATGAACAGTTTATAGATGACTTTTATAAATGAATAAAAAATGAAATGAGTAGAATCAGGAAAACAGTTTATATAGTAACAATGACAGTAAAAACAAACAACTTTGTAAGGACCATGATCAGTACAATGACCTTCCATGATTTCAGGGGACTGAGGATGAAATGGGCTTGCCATGGCAGAGAGGTGATGGATTTGGGGTGCAATATATATATATATATATATATATGTGGCTGGGTGCAATATATATATATGTATATATATATATATATTGCACCCAGCCACTGAGGGAATTTGATTTATTTAACTAAGAAGATTTATTACAAAAACTTTGTTTGTCTTTTCCTTTTTTTTTATCCAATTGGGTAGGAGATGGGAGGGTGAAAAAATTTTCTGTTAATTTTTTTTTAAAGAGAGGAGGGGGTGTGCTATAGAGATTAAATATTGCCTGGGCTTTTGGGTTATTATACTTAACTGTTTTCCATTTTTAAAAAAGATCTCTCACAAAATGGAGATAATCTACAAATGTTGGTAATATAAAAACAAAACACAATAAGACTTAAAAAAAATATATATATATATAAAATCACCCAAGGAAGGTAATTATGAAGGGCAGAGAAGAGAACCCAGAACAGACTTGGAAAACACACATACATAGTCAGGAGTGCTACAGCCAACTCCTACCACTTCACCTGATTCTTAGTGTGAGCATTTACTCTCAGAAATCAGCAAAATGCTAAAAAATCAGGGCTTGGTTTATTGTTCTGTAAGTTGTTTAGATTTAAGAAAACAATGGAGAAAATGTTAGTGATGCAAATTAAATCTTAAAATGTGAGCCACTTTTCTGGAGAGTCATTTTGTTAAATATTTACCAGCATACCCCAGACAGATCCAGCATAGGATGCTGTAAGTTAAGATGAAATGAAGGAGAAATTAGCATGACAGAAGACAAGGGAGGTGGTTGCCAGTGTCAATGATTCACTAGAAGCCATTTCTATTAATCAGTCTAGTTTCCTATGTTTTCTGCTTTGTATAATGTTTATTTCTCTCTGCCAAAAGCAATGTCAAGCCATGTGCAGCTCTAAGAAGGGCCAAAGGCAGAAAAAATATTCTGTTATTTTCTTTAGTAAACACAGAACATAGTAGGAAGTTCTTAAGTGAGCCTTTAATATTCTTTTATAGAAATCCATGTAAATACAACTCATTCATCCAGAGTTCAGTGGACTTCAACCTGGTGTGACCTAGGGAAGAATTAGAAGTAATGACAATAAGCTTCTAAGGAAAATAGTTGTTGAAAAGTCCATGAATTTTATTTTGCAGAAGGGACTGGGATTACCCTCATGAAGTTTAGTAATTTAATAGATTTGGCCACATGGTTTCCCCTTAAATTATAATCAATTAGAAGAAAGGAGGTGCATATGACTTTAAGAATCTGGAAACATTGAGCAGTGCTAGCTAACTGCATGAAGCAGTACTAGGAGAATTACAATTTCTATTCCTATTCCTAGTATGTGTATATCTATATATCTATATGTGTATATGTATGTTTACATATATATCTTCCTGATTTGTGAAGAATTTTGCATACATTACTTTATTTGATCCTAATCACAAACTTATGAAGTAGGTGTTATTGTTATCTCCATTTTACAGACAAGAAAACTGAGTCAAACAGAGTTAAATGACTTGTCCAGGGTCACACAGTTGGTAAATGAAGCTGGAGTTTGACTCAGGTCTTCTTGACTCAAAGTCCAGCAATCTATCCATTGGGCCACTGAGCTACCTTTAATAGCAGTCTTCCACATTGAGAAAAGATGGAATAACAAATCATTCAAGTACTGAGTAATATGGTTGGTGTGTGTGGCAGGACCAGGGTCCCCTGATATACTGTAGTAGATAATAGGTAATACCACAAGGCTATTCTTGGGTCTTGCATGGCTCTTGCCTCTCCTGTCAGTTTCCCAGTCACCTAAAGGCATTAAAAAGTTGGTGTCCCCTTTGACTCAATGTGTTTCTGGAGACCATAAGAGTTTTCATACTTGCACTGTGGCCAGACTTGTTTCCATGTGGACATGAGGGAGGCCAGGATCAGAGAAGCCAAGCACTGTTGTATCCTTGTAGCATCTATATCCTTGTTGTGTCAGGACAAAGCAAACCTTTCATTATCTGCACAGTGACTTACAAGTTTCTTCTTTTTGTTGCACCATCAAACCTGAACAGGGGGTTGATGTTAAGTCTACCCCTACCAGTGTGAAAGACATTTTATTTTTCCACATTGTTCATTTTTGTAAGTGGATAATGTTATAAAACCCAAACCCCAAAACATAGACCCAAATATACAAGTGATAAATCACATGCTGTCATCTGCATTTCGACTCCCAATAGTTCTTTCTCTGGGGGTGAATAGCATTCTTTGTTCTAAGTCTTTCAGAATTGTCCTGAATCATTGTATTGCTGGTAGTAGCTAAGTCTATCACAGTTGATCATTTCACAATTTTGCTGTTACTGTGTACACTGTTCTCCTGGTTCTGCTTATTTCACTCTTCATCAGTTCATAAAGGTCTTCCCAGTTCTTTCTGAAATCATCCTGTTCATCATTGCTTATAGTGCAATAGTATTCCATAACAAACCATGATTAGTTCAGCCATTTACCAATTGATGAGCATCCCTTTAGTTTCCAAATCTTTGCCACCTCAAAAAGAGCAGCTATAAATATTGTTGTACAAGTAGGTCCTTTCTCATTTTATTGGATACAGTAGTATCCAATCTAGTAGATCTAGTAGTGGTATTACTGGATCAAAAATTGTTGGAAGGGATATTAGAAAGATTTCTTTCCAAGGTTGGCTCTACTCTTCCATATCATTTCTCTGCACCTTGATGCTTCTCAGCTCTGGCTTCTGACTGATCCTAGAACTCCTTTTATTGCTCCAGAAACTCCTCTTCTCTCCAGAAGACCTGGTTCAGGAACTTGGTCATCTCTAGGAACTGTTCTTGGTACACAAGAAAAAGTATGATTTTAGAGGCATAAGACCCAAGTTCTTATCTCATCTCCATTACTTGCTACCTGTGGGACTTTAGACAATAATTTTTCTCTCAAACTCAATTTCCTCATCTATAAAATCAGAGACTGAGCTAGATGGTCTCTGAGGTCCCTTCCAGCTGGATAAGACCTTCATCAACGATCCTCTGAGTCCAGGAAACTTGCTCTGCTTGTGCATGGAATCATAGAAGGTGGATGAAATCTATGGAGCCCCACAGCCCTGAAGCCCAGGTAGAGAACTACCTGCATTAGGCAGTCCTGTGCCTCCAGGAGAGATGGGAGCCATGGGATGGCAGTGAGGAAGTGAGAAGTTCTTGGACCAAATCAAGATCAGTAGGAATGTAAACCAATAACAATAAAACAGAAATAGTTAATACAAGAAGGAATTCCAGAACAAGCAGAATTTCTGGCCCAAACCTCCAGAACAAAGGAGATGACTTTCTGGGCAATGATACACCCAGGTACCAAGCAAGCAGGAGATGCCAAGGAGCAAGAAAGACATGCCCCTTCTGGGGAGCAGTGGTGTTAAACTCAGATAGAAATAGGGGCCACCAAATTATACATAAGGATCCCTACAGATGCATGTTGACTTAGAAAATCACATATTAACTTTATTTGTGTCTATTATATTTTTATTATTTTGCTAAATATTTCCCAATTACGTTTTAATTTTGCTTGGTTACACTGAGGAGCGTTTCAGAGCCAGTTGTGTTTGATGCTTGTGATGTAGAGGTTCAAAAATAAACCCTGTCCTTTACTAACCTTGTGATTTATGTGGAGTGTACAGATCTGGGGGAAAGGTTCTTTTCCCTTTTCAGGATTTTTCCTTCAACAGTGTTATGTAAACCCCTTCCTCCCGGGGTCTTGAACTTTCTGCTTGTCTGAGCCAGTCCATTAACATGGGTGAAACACTCCAAACAGAGACTTTGATTGGTTCCTGAGATGTGATAGATCAGTGCACAGGGAAAGGAAGTGATGTGGAGAAAGAGGACTATAAAAAATATAGGGGTCTTTCTCTGGAAATTTTTGACTGGGGATCTTTCTGTGATTCAGCATTGGTGGCTCATGTGGAAGACACTCTTGTGGACTGGTAAGATTAGGGTGGTAGGCTAGGAAGAAATATTTTTCTATTTCCTTCTCTCCTTATTTCTTTCTTAGACTATATTTATATTAAAATTAAATTGTTAAAAGCTACTATCATCCTCATGATTTAAGGATTAATTATTTTATAAATGGCAACCACAACATTTTTTAAACTAATATTATATTTCCAAACCAATTTCTAAATATTACATTTGGCATAATATTAATTTTCAATTTTACAGTGTCTAACCTCCAAGGGAGTATTATGAATATGGAGGATGATATAGGTCCATGGGAAGGTGGGACTCACCTGTAAGCATGATTGTAGGTGCCTCCCCCTTTTTGGAGAGCAGCCAGGGTAATGCTAAAAGACTAGAGAATTGCTGTAGATAGAAGAGAGTTTCAACCATCCAGTGAAGGTGGGACTCATCTGAAGGAAGCTTTGTTTGACTCTAGCAATCCTGAGTACTTCTCCTAACCTGGGAAGCCTTATCCATGGTAATATTGTAAGTCTGAAGATGACTATGTAGGTCCCCAGAAAGGTGAAACTCACTGCAGGAAGACTTGAAATTTAAAAATAAAACCAGAACAAAACAACCTTACCTTCTGTCCCAGTATCAATTCTAAAACAGACGAGTGGAAAGGGCTAGGCATATTGGGTTAAGTGACTTGCTCAGGGCCACATAGCTAGGAAGTATCTAAGGTCAGATTTGAAACAATATTTTCCCAACTCCAAGCCTGGTGCTTTATCAACTGTACTACTTTGATGCCCCAGGAATTGGCATTTTAATAAACTTGAATGTCTTTCTCTTTTTGAGGAAGGGGTGCCACAATACTAGCCTAGTGCTGAGTCTAGAGGACTGTAAAGTATAAAAACCCACTGAAATGGATGAATGATAAAGCATTTGGTAAGTGCTTATATAAGTGTGAGGCACTGTGCTAAGTGCTGAGAATACAAATGCAAGAGGAAAGACAAAGGAGCTTTCATTCTAATGAGAGAAGACAGCACTTAAAGGGGAGGGTATTTATGCAAGATGGCATGGTTTGGAAAAGGTCAGAAAATGAAGGGAAAGCCTGGTTCTGGGAAAAAGAAGTGGAAAGCTCAGATATCAGAGTCTGAGTCCTGGGGGTAGAGTTCAGAGTTTGGAAGGAGAACTGTCTTGACTGCTTATAGGCTCAGGTCCTTTTGTTTTTCATTTTTTGAATGTATTAAAGAAAGCCTGTTCAGTCTCTTTACCACTTCTGTAGAGACCTAGACATTGGCCAAATTCTGCCACTCTCAGTAGAAGCCCTTTAGATGGATGGATCACAGTGACAGTTATGTGTGGAGCACCCAAGATTGAGAGGTAGCTGGATGGCTCATTGGATAGAGCACTGGTTTTGGAGTCAAGACCTGAGTTCAATTCTAGCTTCAGATACTTACTAGCTCTGTGATCCCAAGCAAGTCACTTAACCTCTTTTTGCTTTAATCTATCAAAGAAAATGGCAAACCACTCCAGTAACCTTGCCAAGAAAACCCTGTGGATGGCAAGGGCATGATATGGTCCATGGGGTCATGAAGAGTCTGATCTAACAGAATAACTGAACAATGACCCAAGAGGTAACCAGGTCTATAAATCCGGAATTCTGGACCACGAATTCCATTCTATCTTCTTCCTAGAGCGGTTGTGGGGCAATGCTTTGTGAACTTTAAAATTCTACCTAAATATGAGGGGCTATCATGATTTCCAGACTTGGAGGGCCCTTCAGCATGTGTCTATGAGACTAGAAATGCTACATTTAGACCTGTGAGCGTACAAACATGTGTTTTGGGTTAATGCTAATAACTTCTGTCGGAGTGCTTATTTCCTGTCGTCTGGTCTAAGACATTTTGCAGAGTCACTCAACAGCGTGGTTCTTCTTAAGCATAAATAAAACAATTCCTTAAGCCAAAGGAAACTCTGAGTAGGAAGAATTAGCTTTCATACAAACTTTTTGGATCCCTCTCTTCATGAAAGCTGGCTGAGTAAAAATGTTCTATATTGAAAGACAAGAAAAGCTTGTAAATATTGTTCCTTTCTTTATGTATATATGCCTGATACTATATTAGATATTTGTCATTTGGAATGTAACCATGTTTCCATGCAGTTCTGATGAACCACTTCCAAGTTAATTTGATTCAATAGTGAAGTAATTGTGTATAAAATCACAGAGCAGGAAGGAATTTCTGAGGTATCGAAGTCAGCTCATATCTGAACAAGAAACCATTCTACAATCTACCTCAAAGTGATCATCTAGCCTCTGCTGGAAGATCTCAGGTGTGGGGGAACTCACGCATTCCAAAGCATTCCATTCCCTGTGCATTTAGTTCTAAATTGTAGGAAGCTTTTCCTTATATCAAGTTTTAATCTTCCCCTTTATAACTTCTTTCCACTACTCTTGATTCAGTCCTCTGGACCATGTAGAATAATTCTAATAATATCTTTTCCATATGACATCCCTTCAAATACTTGAAAATGACTATTATGTACCCCCATTTGTCTTTTCTGCTTTAGACGAAATACCACCCTTTTCTTTGACATATGCCTTCCTATGATGTGGTCATTACATTGGCCATTCTCTTCTGGACACATTCCACTTGGTCCATGACCTTGCTAAAATGTGACAATCAGACCTAAACATAATACGTCAGAAGTGTTCTGCTCAACTTAAAGTAAAAATAGTACCCTTCTCTTCTATATTCAAGGCAGTCTGCCACTTTAAATGAGGCCAATTTAGCTTTCTATGGCTACCATGTTATAGTTGATTCATGTTGAACTTACTGTCTGTTGAAATCCTCAGTTTCTTCTCCTCCATAAAAAAATAGTCCCACATTGGCTAGACATGGCTTGCTCAATTGATTTTTTGAACCCAAGTATAGAACTTTACATTTATATTTTTTGAACTTCACCTTAGTCTCTCCAATTCATCATTTGAACCTGTCTTGTATACATGAGCATCTCCCAGAGTGGGTACAAAATCACCTGGCTTCAGGCCTGTGATGTGAGTGATCTTAGGTGAGCAGGGTGTAACTGGTGATGTTGAACAGCATTCCGAGGCCCATATCTCCGGATTGCTGGTATAGCTGACAGGAAAGCTCATCATTCACTAACTAACAGAGAGCATGGCACAGAGGCAAGCCGGCGAGAGGAAGATCTTTCGGATTCCAAGCACACATAACGATCCTTCTGTCATCAGGGTTGGTTTAATCTGTGTTCATCTCTTTGTATTCTGCCCCTAAATGTCTCCACTGGAAACCACAGACTGGTTCCAAATCTTCTTCGTTGTGAGGGAAGCTCAGGTTGTCCAAAAAGTCACGCGACTCATTAGCACTCCAGAACTTCACTCGCGGAGAGTTCCTTATCATTTGTGCAGCCCCTAATAAACCACAGCAGTTCCTCCAGGACTCCCTTCAAGAACACACACTTGGTTGTAGCGGGCTTGAATGCCGATCACAGACAGGGTGCCAGTGCCCGTGCGTGCGGTCCTTCTTCCTGGAGCCATACTGGGTGACGTGGGCGATCTGCTGCAGATACTGCTTCTCTCCGTGCTTCCGGAGCGTGGGGCTGCGGTCGCCCTCTGGGCTGGCGACAGAGGCAGAGGCTGCTGCTGTATCATTCTGGGGCTCAGCTCTGGGTTCTGGGATGGGCTGGCTCTGCAGCGCTGGATAAAAGCCCTAGTGAAGGAACCTTAGTATCAGTTCTAAGACAGAAGAGTGGCAAGGGCTTGGGGTCAAGTCACTAGCCCAGGGACATACAGCTAGGAAGTGTCTGAAGCCAGATTTGAACCCCCATCTTCCTGTCTCCAGGCCTGGCATTCTATCCACTATGCCATCCGGCTGCCCCTGCTTGACCTGCTTTTACAGAAGCCCTGTCTTCTCTTAATGATCACTTCTCTTTCTAAATGCTCATGAACTATTGCTCTAAATGTACATTTAAAAATATGAGTAAGAGCAAAAATCAAAACCATGAGATAGTTTTCAGATAGTGAAAATGTTCAAATAGCTAAAATTGGTTTTTAAGTAGGAAAACCTGTAATAAGGTGGGGAAAACATATATTATCCTCATTGTGCAGATTAAAAAAAAACAACTGGCGCTCAGAGATTGCCTAGAAACTATCAGAAATATGTTTTGAACCCATATTTCCCCATTTGGGGTCCAGTGTTCTAACTAACTATTATGTCATATTGTTGCACAAAGCTGATCTGATTGAGTCTTTATCAGGGAATCAGGAAGAGGTGGTATGCAAGGTACAGTCACAGAGATAATAATGACAAAAGGCTTTGGCTGGGAGAGAAGGGAAGGGGCCATCTTAGTAATTACCATTGGGTAGATAGATGAAGGATCTTGAAATAGGAAATAGTGATTGATCATTACTTCTGATCAATGTAATTAATCATTACATTGATCAAAACCTGGGACAGTGCATAGAGTATGAGACTTGGAATCATGAAGACCTGAGTTCTTATCCTATATATATACTGGTTTCAGGGCAAAAGAATAGGAAGGGCTAGGCAAAGAGGATTAAGTGACTTGCCCAGGGTCACACAGCTAGAAAGTATCTGAGGCCAAGACCTCCTGTCTCTAGGCCTGACTCTCAATCCACTGAGCCACCCAGCTGCCCCACCCCAATACTTTTTTTAGTTGAGTGACTCTGGGTAAGTCATTGAACTTTTCTCATCTGTGTAATAGTAATTCTAAGGGTGTATATTGATTGATTCTGGATAATTAATGGATCAAATTTTGCTTACCCTCCTCCCTTTTCCTCCCACTACAGAAGCCTTTCAGCTTCCCCTCCTTTTTCAGTTTCACTCAGTGTGAACTATTATGCTTTAGAGAAAATACTCTTTTCTTTAACTCAAGTAAGGGTTTATTGGGGAACACAGGACAAGGATGGAGGATAAAGTATGAGGGATAGGTTTCCCTATTCTCTAAAATGAGGGTTAGGAGGATATTGGGGAAATGGCAATCAATCAGTAGCAGAGACAGTCAGAGAGACAAGAGGACAACTGTCTATCTTCTTTCTTTTTCCTTCAAACTCAAGTCTCAGAGATACAATTAGCTCTTCAGGTTCAGCCACCACCATCAGCCACATCAAAAGCCTCAGCTTCTTCTCCACCACTCTGTCAGAAGCCAAAGGTCAGTCCAGCTCAGTTCAGCTATTGGCTTAGCTCCAACTGTTTTTCCTGGTAACATTCCAAAATGGAATGTTTCTTTTGACTGACAGATAATGTCCTTTGCATGCATGCATATTCTCTCTTTTACATCTGTAAAATGAGGATTGTTTGGAGGATCAAATGATTTAGCATGTATAAAGCACCTTCATACCACATATCTATATCTGTATCTATAGTTATTTTTATTATTATATATACTGAAAGGACTGGAAGATATTACTGAACCACTTTCAGTGATAGGTGAATGATAAAATAAAAATTTAAAAACAATAAAAAAATTTAAAGTGATAAAAAACCAATTAGGATCTTTACCATTTTCCAGCAGAATGGTAAAGATGCTAATTGGTTTTTTTTTTTTGAAGAAAATGGGATGGAGCCTACAAACTATAGTCCCATTGAACTTTATTTCAATTTCTGCCAAAATTCTAAGAGTATGATTAAAGAGATAATAAACATCTAAGAAACAAAATGGTGATCAAAAAGATCCAGCATGGCTTCCCCAAGACCAAGTTATGCCAAACTAAGTTTATTATTAATTATTTATGTTATTTTGATAGTTACCAGACTGGCAGACCAGGAGAATATGGTAAATATGGACTGTTCCAAAATTCTTAGCAAATATTAAGTTTTAACAAATTTAATAGTACACTAAGTCTGGGAATACCCTGTATAATTTATGTAGAGTTTAGTAAAGCATTCTAAAGTCTCTCATGATATTCTTTTTTTTAAAAAACCTTATTTTTTTGACTTAGTAACAATTCTAAGACAAAAGAGCAAAGGCTAGGTAAATGGGGTTCCGTGCCTTGCCTAGAGTCACACAGCTAGGAAGTGTCTGAGGCCAGATTTGAACCTGGGTTTTCTTGACTTCAGGCCTGGCACTTTATCCTCTGTGTCACCGAGGTGCCCCTTTCATGATATTCTTATGGGAAAGATCAGAGATATAGGACACATGTTAGCACAGTTATGTAGATTTAGAACTGATAAAAGAGCCATACTCAAAGAGTAATCATGATGGTTCAATGTTGACTCTGAAGGAGGACTTTCATAGGCTTGACCCTATGCTAGACTGAAATGATGAACAGTAACAGGTCATCTCTTTCCAAGGTTTGTCTTTAAAACACCTTTGTAATAAGGGAAGAACAGAAATGGGTTTCAAACAGGTAAAAGAGAAGATTTTTCAAAGAGAGGTTTGCTGGACCTGACCACATGCTATGGAACTGGTGATGTGAATTCTGGAACATGAAAGGTGGACACCAGCAGTTACTGGGGGGCTCTTAGACTTCCTGTTTCTGGGAGAGCCTGGAACTTCTACTTTATCTCCATCTCTCTGAAGAGGAGGATTTGGTTTCATATCCACTGGAGCCAAATATCTTGATCCCTGCTGTTCTTAAAAAACAAACAAACCCCAAAACAAACAAAAAAAATAGAAAAGACTAGAAAAACCTCTCATTGACTTGTTATCATCAGTGTTCCTGCAATCTGGAAGTACCTGTCAACCCTGAAGGTTTGTGACCTGCAAGCCAGTACAACTGTCTGTCCTGGGAGGACCTGAAGCCATATTCAGCCTAACCCTATTAGGGTTTAACTCTACCATAAAGGCTCACCCTAACCTACTCTGAAGAACTTACCAAAGTAATTTGGAGGATTAGTAGTGTCAGGTAGTCAGATAGCCAGGGAATTTAGACAGAGTAGGGATTTTAAGGAGATTTGAAGAAAATGAAGAAACCCCCATGCGGGGGTTGTAGAAGGTGGGCATCTACCTAGACCCCTTAGTGTCAGGGTATCCTAAGTCCTTAATCCTCCCCTCCATCAAACTGGTTTTAAAATAAGCCCCTGTCCTGTTTTGAACTCTGTCTGATGCTCTTAGCGCACTTGTCCCTGGGAGAAAGTCCTTCTCTGTGGGTTACCAAGGAACCAACAAAACCTTAGTATTTTACCATTACCAACAACAACCATCAAGAATATCCACATTTGGAAATAGAAACACAGAAGAAAAACAACTGCTTGCTCACATGGGTTGATGGGGATGTAGACTCTAAATGACCACCCTAGTGTAGATATCAATAATATGGAAATAGATCTTGATCAAAGACACATGTAAAACCCAGTGGAATTATGTGCCAGCTATGGGAGAGGGTTGGGGGGAGGGGAGATGAAGAATATGAATCTTGTAACCATAGAAAATATTATAAATTAATTAAAAAATAATATCCACATTATTTCACCTTGTAGGCTCGTATCCCATATTCCTTAATCAAGACCTATACTGGGTTAGGAATTCCCTTAGAAAGCACCTGAGAGAAGACAAGAGTTTAAACATATCACCTAACTCCTGCCAGAGAGCTGAAGGACTCAAAACAAAAAACACTATGAGACCTATATCCTTGGATGTGACCATTGTGGGAATTTGTTTTAAGAGATTGTGCATGTTTCTTTGAGGGTTATATTTTTAAAATTCTTCATAGATGGGGAGGGGAGAGGAAAGATAAATGCTTAAAAAAAAAGATAAACATTCAAGAGGAGGTCTCCTCTTCAGGGTTTTTGAATCTTTTAATTAGGACTAATTCTTAAGCCAAGGGAATATAGCTCTAACTAGTTGAATTTCAAGTCCAGAATTGGACCTGTGGGAGTGAGACCTCCATGATCCATTCTCTGGTACTTATATTGTTTCCACTTGAGGATAAAACTACAGTGAAAGTGCCAGAAAGCTGAATATCCAAGCTTCCTTCTAGCTTGAAATTCTTATGTCAGCAAATCAGTGGTAGAAACTTGGCTCTAAGAATGAGAACTGGTTTGGGTTGGGGTCAAAGTAATACAGGAAGCACTCACAGCTAAGTGAGGGGAAAATTGGGGAGGAGATGATATTGATGTGTCACATCTCTGGAAGATTTGGGATTGATCTGGATTCTTACATGCAAATAACATTTGGATTTCTAAAAAGGAAATTTAAAAGTATCTGGTGAATAAATATTCATCAGTTAATGTGTGTGAACAATAGGGTTTTAGGTCTTTTGATAGGAATCCAGAAGAAACTGAAAGGGGAACAATTGTCCTTACTGTCCAGGATAGCTAGAAAGAATCTCTCTTAAGCATTTCCTAAGTATCAGTCAATGTGCTGTCTAAATGCTGGGGATATATATATATATTAAACCAGGGGTCCCCAAACTACGGCCCGCAGGCCACATGTGGCCCCTTGAAGCCATTTTTCCGACCCCCCACTGCACTTCCGGAAGGGGCACATCTTTCATTGGTGGTCAGTGAGAGGAGCACTGTATGTGGAGGCACCGCAAAGCACAGCATCGCTCACCTACAGTACTACCTCCAGTGACATAATCCTTTGTGTGGCACCTTGCTCTGAAAGTAACTGAAGGAGAACGAGGCGCCAGTCAAAGGATTATGTGGCTGCAAAATGAAAGACATCAGCATGGTGAGTGGTGATCTGGGGGAGGGAATTCTGTGCTGCCTGGTATAGTGATGGCGGTGATGGGCCTGTGCAAGGTATGACAGGCCCATCACAGCCAGTGCTACAGCCTCCACTATCCCAGATAGGGGTATACAGATTTGTTCATAGTTTTTTATAGTCTAGCCCTCCAATGATCTGAGGGACAGTGAACTGGCCCCCTGTGTAAAAAGTTTGGGGACCCCTGTATTAAACAAACAAAGTAGTCCTTGCCCTCTAGAAACTTACATGCTAATGGAGAAAGACAACATATGAAGGGGATCTGGAAATTAGAGAGGGGTGATATACTTGTGGCAATATAGTCTGGACATGGTGGAGGAGAGTGGAAAGGAAACAAGACACATGAAGAAGAAGAATTTAATGTGGACAAAGTTAGGTCAAAAGTCATCTATATGGGACCAGAGTGGTTTTAGCAATGGGGTACAAGTTTCTGGTGGGAAAGAAGACAGAGTGTAGAGTGAGAGCTGAGGGCTTACAAAGCACTTTACCCATACCATCTCTCTCAGCAACTTTATGAAGAAGACCCTCTAGGTTTTATTATCCTCATTTTACAAATGAGGAAATTGAGGTTCAGACTGGAATTGAATAGCTTGTGGTAACCTTTTGAGGAAGTATCAGAGGTAGGCAAAGTAGTGATGTGGCAAGAGTGCTGAATTTGGAGTAAGAGGAACTGAGGTGAAACTTTGACTTGGTGACTTTGGATACAAGTTCATCTGATCTCTGTGGGCCTTGATTTCCTCATCTGAAAGATGAGAAGGTTAGACTAACTGGAGCATAAGGTCTCTTCTATTTCTAAATCTATGACCCTGTGATCCAGGATTCTCTTGATTGCAAGTCTAGTGCTCTTTACATTAAACCAAAGATTATTAGACCTGGAAGGGACCTAGGAGGTTATCTAGACCAAGGCCCTTGTTTTACTGTTGACAAAACTGAGACCTGGAAAGTTGATGTGGTAGTGAGTGGCAAAGACATTTAATTCCAAGTACAGAGCCTTTTCTCTCATAACATCTAGATGGTGAGATAAAATACACACTTAGGATAACTAGAGAACCTCTACAAAAACAGACTGAGACAAGGGCAAGCTGCTTGCATAGGGGCTGAAGATATCTAGGTTTCATATATATTTCCTAGAAAAAGTGAGTTTAAATGGTTTCTCTTAATCTACTAAACCCCAAATTATACTACTCTGTACTCTCCAAAAGTTACCTTGTTTACTGACTGTGTGACCTCAGGTAAGTCACTTAATTTTTGTGCTTTAAGGTTTTAAAAGCATTTTTACAGATATTATCCTAACAGCAATCCTGGCAGATAGATATTATTACTATTTTTTTTTTCATTTTGCAGATGAGGAAACAGAGACAAAAAGTCTTGCCCAAAGACACAAAGAGTTAGTAAATGTTTGAGGCAGGACTCAAATTCAGATCTCTCTGACTCCAAATCTATCAGCTTACTTACTCAGACATTTGGCTTCCTTTGCTAGACTATTCAGAGGATAGTGCCTTACTGGGAACTCCTTATGCCATAAAAACCATAGGTTGTTTTAAAAAAACTTTATATATACTTACTTGTTCCTCCTCCTCCAATAGAATAGGGGATACTTGAAGGGAAGGAATATTTTCCTTCCTTCCTTCCTTCCTTCCTTCCTTCCTTCCTTCCTTCCTTCCTTCCTTCCTTCCTTCCTTCCTTCCTTCCTTCCTTCCTTCCTTCCTTCCTTCCTTCCTTCCTTCCTTCCTTCCTTCCTTCCTTCCTTCCTTTCTTCCTTCCTTCCTTCCTTCCTTCTTCCTTCCTTCTTCCTTCCTTCTTCCTTCCTTCCTTCCTTCCTTCCTTCCTTCCTTCCTTCCTTCCTTCCTTCCTTCCTTCCTTCCTTCCTTCCTTCCTTCCTTCCTTCCTTCCTTCCTTCCTTCCTTCCTTCCTTCCTTCCTTCCTTCCTTCCTTCCTTCCTTCCTTCCTTCCTTCCTTCCTTCCTTCCTTTCTTGCCTTTCTTTCCATGAATATTGTGAAATTCTTTTATTAGATTGTGAGCTCCTAGAGGGCAGGACTGTTTTTTGCCTTTTTTTTCTTTTCTCTCCCCAGTGCTAAATACAGGGCCTGGCACATAGTTGATGATTAATAAATTTTGTTTTTGAGGTTTTTCTTTGGTCATAGAATAGAATGATTTTTCTCTCCTGGTTATAGAATAGAATAAGGTTTCTCTCCTTCCTCTAGTATCAATCAGAGAGTCTTTTTCTTGCTTTAAAAGGGATTCTTTATTCCTTTTTAAATTTAATGGGGGACCTGGAGGTCCTCTTACCATAGAGATGTGTAGGGATTAACCAGCACACAGTGAAAGGAAGTAGAAACCAGAGAGACAGAAAGTGAGGTAAGAAGGGGCGATAAAAGGGGACAGCATCAGTTGCTGACAGTTAAGGTTGGCAGTTGTGGTGAAGTTGGCTGCTGGGAGTGCGTTGGATTGGTGGTTGGCATTGCTGGAATATAAAAGGCTAGCCTGAGCTTATTGAGATTTTTGGCTTTAGCCTGTAGAGGGCTTTTTGGCTTTGGGGGTTTGGGACTTTTGGTTTGGGCCATTGGGTTTTTTTCCTTTCTTGAACTTTTTGGGAGGTGGTTGGTCTTTGTTGATAGACTTAATTGAGGCTGGATTAAACACTGATTGGGTTGGTTTTGATTGGGTGGATTGGGTTGGAACTTTGTGGGGTGGTTGTTATTAATGGTAGTTATAGGAAAATATAGGCATTTTAGATAATAATTATAGGTAGCTATAGGATAACTACTATAGACATTAGGAAATTTCTTTCTCTACCTCTTTCCTATATTTCTCTCCTTTACTATATTCATTTTACTATATTTTTTTACTATCTCTATTTTAATAAAACTAAATTGTTAATTGTTAAAAGCTGCTAGAAGTTTTCTTTTCTCTGGTTTAAAGGAATAATATTAATTTACAACTCTACTATATTGTTATGAAAACTTAAGTTATTAAAAGCTGCTCTCTTATTTTGTCAAAACTCCCAATTTAACCCTTATATTGTCAAGTGCTTTTCTTCATATCCTGTGCTTTCTCTATATAGGTAGGATACAGTTCTCAGAGACTACTCAGAAACCACAGTGACTCCAAGTACAGTATGTTTTAGGACTTTCAAAAATCTCTACCGAGGCTAGAATGAGAATTAAAAGGTAAAAAGGGAAGAGACAAGGGAGGGACCTTCAGAAAGGTGGGCTAGGAGAGCAAGGGGAGAGGATATGGAGGGATTTTGGGGAAGGGGTATGAATCAGAGAGGCACTGGTCAAAGAAAATTGGACATCTAAGCAGGGATATCATGGAAAGAAAGGAAGAGTGGGATAGTGAGAAGGAACAGAATGGGTATAAATGCACTTCTAATAATTATGACATTGAGTGTTAATGGAATGAATTCATCCATGGGAAAAAAGGGACAGCTGACAGGATAAAAAGCCAGGATCTGGGAGTCCAGGGGGCGGAATCAAGATGGCAGCTTGGCAAGCAGCAAAAGTTCAGACCTCGTGGAAGACCCTTCCTTAACCAATACAGACTGAATGCTCCTAGGGCACCAAAATTCAATCTGAAAAACAGGGCAGAAGCGGGGAACCCACCTTCTGGACTCAAATCCAAAGGTACGCCCCCAAAAGCCAAAATTCGATAATATTCAGGGCTAAGGGGAAGGCAGAGCGAAGGTCCCAGGACCCCTCCCCCACAACCCAGAGGGCTAAGCCCCCAGCAGCAGCAGGAACCTCTGAGTGGGCAAAGGTGCTGGTTTGGAGGGTCTACCTTGTGAGCAGCAGGGCGCTGGGCTCGGGGCATCCAGCTTGGACAGCAGGGAGGAAGCCAGGGAGAAACGGGCCATGGCTGGGTCCCTCCATTGGGCTCCAGTCTCACCCTTGCCTAGGGCACATCCAGACCAATACAGTTAAACCTAATTCCATCAGAACTCCTCAGAGTTTAGGGAGGTGGGCAAAGGCACTTGCGGACAGTGGAGAAGCAGCTGGAGAGAACTGGAGAGAGCCTGGGTGGCCCAGCCTCCCAGGAGTCTTCAGAGCCTCAGTGCTTCATACCACATACAGCCCAACCCAATTGAACTCAATCCAATCAAAAGCCTCCAGAGGACAGGGAAGCTAACATTCTTCCCCTAGAGACTGTACCAAGAGATCTGACAAAGCTCCAAGAGGGGAGACTGACAGCCCCAAAACAAAAACAAAATGAGAGGAGCAAGAGCACAGCCAGATAAGGAGCAAAGAAGGGGTCAACTCAAGCAAACAACAGAAAAAGAAGAAAGAAATTACAATAGACAGCTTCTGCACAGGTAATGAGCAAAGAGCGAATGAAACAGAGGGGGAGGACCCAGCAAAGAAAAAATCAGAAATCCCAGCGAATTGGATACAGGCTTTGGAAGAACTCAAAATGCAATTCAAAACACAATTAAGAGAGGCTGAAGACAATTGGGAAAAGAACTTAAAAACTAAGATAAGTCATCTGGAAATAGAAAATAGTGTCTTGAAAGCCAAAATCAACCAGCTGGAAAATGAGGCAAAGAAGATGAAAGACTAGGCAAAGCAAATGAAAGATATATCTATCTTATATATATATATATATATATATATATATATATATATATATATATATATATATATATATATATATATATATATATATATATATATATATCTAAAACCATCAGCAAACATCATCTGCAATGGGGATAAACTAGAAGCCTTTCCAATAAGATCAGGAGTAAAACAAGGATGCCCATTATCATCTCTATTATTTAACATTGTACTAGAAACACTAGCAGTAGCAATTAGAGAAGAAAAAGAAATTGAAGGTATTAAAATTGGAAATGAGGAGACCAAGCTATCACTCTTTGCAGATGATATGATGGTTTACTTAAGGAATCCTAGAGAATCAACCAAAAAGTTACTCAAAATAATCAACAACTTTAGCAAAGTTGCAGGATACAAAATAAACCTGCATAATTCATCAGCATTTCTATATATCTCTAACCCATTTCAACAGCAAGAATTAGAAAGCGAAATACCATTCAAAATCACCCTAGACAATATAAAATACTTAGGAATCTATCTGCCTAGACAAACACAGGAACTATATGAACACAACTACAAAACACTTTCCACACAGCTAAAACTAGATCTAAACAATTGGAAAAACATTGATTGCTCATGGGTGGGACGAGCTAACATAATAAAAATGACAATCTTACCCAAATTAATTTACTTATTTAGTGCCATACCCATTGAACTACCAAAAAACTTCTTTACTGAATTAGAAAAAAAACATAACTAAGTTCATTTGGAAGAACAAAAGATCAAGGATATCCAGGGAAATCATGAAAAAAAATGCAAAGGAAGGAGGATTTGCAGTCCCAAATCTCAAACTATACTATAAAGCAGTGGTCATCAAAACAATTTGGTACTGGCTAAGAGACAGAAAGGAGGATCAGTGGAATAGACTTGGCGTAAATGATCTCAGCAAGACAGTTAATCCATTATTTGATAAAAACTGCTGGGAAAATTGGAAGACAGTGTGGGAGAGATTAGGTTTGGATCAACACCTCACACTCTACACCAAGATAAATTCAGAATGGGTGAATGACTTGAACATAAAGAAGGAAACTTTAAGTAAATTAAGTGAACATAGAATAGTATACCTGTTATACCTTTGGGAAGGGAAAGATTTTAAAACCAAGCAAGACTTAGAGTCACAAAATGTAAAATAAATAATTTTGACTACATCAAATTAAAAAGTTTTTGTACAAACAAAACCAATGTAATTAAAATCAGAAGGGAAGCAACAAATTGGGAAACAATCTTCATAAAAACCTCTGACAAAGGTCTAATTACTCAAATTTACAAAGAACTAAATCAATTGTACAAAAAAATCAAATCATTCTCCAATTGATAAATGGGCAAGGGACATGAACAGGCAGTTCTCAGCCAAAGAAATCAAAACTATTAATAAGCACATGAAAAAGTGCTCTACATCTCTTATAATCAGAGAGATGCAAGTCAAAACAACTCTGAGGTATCACCTCACACCTAGCAGATTGTCTAACACGACAGCTATGGAAAGTAATGAATGCTGGAGGGGATATGGCAAAGTAGGGACACTAATTCATTGCTGGTGGAGTTGTGAATTAATCCAACTATTCTTGAGGGCAATTTGGAACTATGACCAAAGGGCAATAAAAGACTGTCTGCCCTTTGATCCAGCTATAGCACTGCTGGGTTTGTACCCCAAACAGATAATAAGGAAAAAGACTTGTACAAGAATATTCATAGCTGCGCTCTTTGTGGTGGCCAAAAATTGGAAAATGAGGGGATGCCCTTCAATTGGGGAATGGCTGAACAAATTGTGGTATATGTTGGTGATGGAATACTATTGTGCTAAAAGGAATAATAAAGTAGAGGAATTCCATAGAGACTGGAACAACCTCCAAGAAGTGATGCAGAGCGAAAGGAGCAGAACTAGGAAAACATTGTACACAGAGACTGATACATTGTGGTACAATCGAAGGTAATGGACTTCTCCATTAGTGGCAATGCAATGTCCCTGAACAATCTGCAGGGATCTAAAAAACACTATCCACAAACAGATGATAAACTGTGGGAGTAAAAACACCGATGAAAGGCAACTGCTTGACTACAGGGGTGGAGGGGATATGACTGAGGAGAGACTCTAAATGAACACTCTAATGCAAATACCAACAACATGGAAATGGGTTTGAATCAAGAACACATGTGATACCCAGTGGAATTGCGCGTGGGCTATGGGAGAGGTGGTGGGAGAGGGGGGAGGTAAGAAAAGAAAATGATCTTTGTTTCCAATGAATAATGTTTGGAAATGACCAAATAAAATTTAAAAAAAATTAAAAATTAAAAAAAAAAAAGCCAGGACCTGACAATGTATGGTTCAGCTCTGCTTTCATATTATCTCCCTCATTAGATTGTGACTTCCTGGAGGTGAGGGGCTGTTTTTTGCCTTTTTTTTTTGTATCCTTAGTGCTTAGCACAGTGCCTGGTACTTAGTAGACATTTAATAACTGTTTATTGATTTGTGGATTGATTGGGAGAGGAAGTTTTTCACTAGGAATTCCCTCCCTTGGTCAAATCATTGGTCCAGTTTAAGGCACTCTGCTAGGTGATTGGGTGGGGGGTCAAGGTGGGATGTGACAAAAACAAAAGATAAGTCTTCCCGACTCAAGACCTGGTACTTTATTCATTGGCCATCTAGGAGCTTACATTCTATCATTATCTCTTAAATGACTTATGGGGTTGCTCTCAGCTCTAAATGGATGATTCTATAAGATCTTGTTCACCTTGGAATCTAAGTTCCCTATGGACAATAGCAGAGTTCCCACTCTGGTTCACATTTTCTACAAAAGCTTTCAGATTGTTCAAAACAGATTTTTTTCTTGCTTTCCCTTCTAGTTTTCCTCAACCACATTTCCATAAGTAAAAGCAGTAGTTTAGAAATAGCAACATCTTTTTTTTTTTTAACAAATTAGCAAATGCTTAATTTTTTTAAAATATTTTTTCCCTCTTTTTGTGCATGGCCAACTTAGAAGCACTTTTATCTTCTTTGGGTTTGTGTTTCTTGCTGAGATACCCTTTGATCTGTATACTTGTCACACATATTTGTCAGACAGATCTATGCTTTAGGAAAATCACTTTGTTGCTGGGTAGAAGATGAATGAAAGGAGAAAGAGACTTTAGGAAGGTGTAAGCCACTTAGTATTAACGCCGGTGAGACATCCAGGATGTAAAGATCACCAAAGCCATGAGAGGAGCTGAATGCTGGACAGACCACTGATTGGTTAGAGCGACTCTTCAAATGTGCATTGCGCCTCGCCATCCAAAACACGCTCAGGCAGTTTGCGCATTTTACAACGTGAGTCGTCTTAGAGATTCATCTTATTTGCAAACATTCCATTCCTGCCTGGACGACAAACTGTCTGCCAAGGGACCACTCACTGCAAGCTCAACCGAGAAATGGAACCAGTTCAGAGATGCAGTGAAAGAAACATCAAAGGCAGTCCTAGGCCCCAAACAACGCAACCACCAGGACTGGTTCTACGAGAACAGCACTGCTATTGAAGACCTATTGAGCAAAAAGAACAAAGCCTTTATGGAGTGGCAAAATAACCCAAACTCTGCTCCTAAAAAGGACAGATTCAAGTCTCTCCAAGCCACGGCGCAGCGTGAGATCAGGAAGATGCAAGACCGATGGTGGGAAAAAAAGGCAGAAGAAATCCAGTGTTTTGCTGATACAAAAAACTACAATTTTTCAGTGCCCTCAAGACTGTCTATGGGCCATTAAAACCCACCACCACTCCCTTGCTATCCTCTGATGGTGACACTCTCATAAAAGATAAAAAAGGCATCAGCAACAGGTGGAAAGAACACTTCAGTCAGCTTCTCAACCGACCCTCTTCAGTCAACCAAAGCGCCCTTGACCAGAGCCCCCAAAACCGCACCATTGAACAACTTGACGTCCCTCCTTCAATAGAGGAAGTCCAAAAAGCCATTCAACAAATGAGTGCAGGCAAGGCACCCAGTAAAGACGGGATCCCAACCGAGGTGTACAAGGCCTTAAATGGAAAGGCACTCCAGGCTTTCCACATAGTGCTGACCAGCATATAGGAAGAGGAAGACATGCCCCCAGAACTCAGAGATGCCTCCATTGTAGCCCTATACAAGAACAAACGCGCACGAGCAGCCTGTGACAACTACAGAGGCATCTCACTACTCTCCACTGCTGGAAAGATTCTTGCCCGTGTTATGCTCAACAGACTCCTGTCATCTGTTTCAGAGCAGAACCTTCCTGAATCACAATGTGGCTTCCGACCAGATCGCAGCACCATCGACATGGTCTTCACAGTGAGGCAAATGCAGGAAAAATGCCTTGAGCAGAACCTAAGTCTCTACATTGTCTTCATAGACCTAACAAAGGAGTTCAACACAGTGAACAGGAACGCATTGTGGGTGATCCTCAGCAAGCTCGGTTGCCCAGCAAAATTCGTCAAACTGATCCAGCTCTTTCATGTCGACATGACAGGGGAAGTCTTATCTGGTGGAGAGACTTCCGATCGCTTCAACATCTCCAATGTCGTGAAACAAGGCTGTGTCCTCGCTCCGGTACTATTCAACCTATTTTTCACTCAAGTATTACGACATGCTGTGATGGATCTAGACCTGGGCATCTACATCAAATACTGACTGGATGGCTCACTATTTGGCCTTCGCCGCCTGACTGCAAAAACAAAGACAACAGAGAGACATCCTGGAAGCTCTATTTGCAGATGACTGTGCTCTCATGGCCCACCAAGGAAATCATCTCCAAACCATTGTGGACAGGTTCTACACCGCAACAAAACTGTTTGGCCTGACTATCAGCCTCAGCAAAACAGAGGTGCTGTTCCAACCTGCACCAGGGAGACCAACTAACCAGCTGTGCATTACAATTGATGGCACGCAGCTTTCTAACATCAACACTTTCAAATACCTGGGCAGCACCATCGCCAACGACGGGTCCCTAGAACACGAGATTAATGCCAGGATCCAAAAGGCCAGCCAGGCACTTGGGCGGCTGTGCTCCAAAGTCCTCCAACACAGAGGTGTAAGCACTGCAACGAAGCTCAAAGTGTATAACACAGTGGTCCTCAGCTCGCTCCTGTACAGTTGTGAGACATGGACACTGTACCGGAAGCCCATGAAACAGCTGGAGCAATTCCACCAACGCTCCCTCCGGTCAATCATGAGGATCCAATGGCAGGACCGAATCACCAACCAGGAAGTCCTCGACAGAGCCAACTCCACCAGCATCGAAGTCGTGGTCCTCAAAACCCAGCTACGATGGTCTGGACACGTCATCCGCATGGACCCACAGCGAATACCAAGACAGGTATTCTATGGTGAACTGTCAGCTGGACTCAGGAAACAAGGCCGACCAAAGAAAAGATTCAAGGATCAGCTAAAGTCCAACTTGAAGTGGGCTGGCATTACACCAAAGCAACTAGAACTCGCTGCCTCGGACAGAAACAGCTGGCGAACCCACATTAACCATGCCGCCGCCACCTTTGAAGATGAACGACGTCAATGTCTTGCCGCTGCGCGTGAACGCCGACACCAGGCCACAGCCGCACCTCCCGTAACAACTGGCGTCCCATGCCCCATGTGCCACAAACACTGTGCCTCAGCCTTTGGACTCCAAAGCCACATGAGGGTACACCGTAGATGAAACTGCACAAAGACAATAGTCATTCTCAGTCAACGAGAGACTACCACTATATATATATATATATATATATTAGTATTATTATAGCAACCCAGGTGAGAGGTAATGATCTAACCTTACTTGCTCCTAAACAGTATTCATTTCAAATTCCTCACTTCCGTCCTTATAAATTTTCCTTCCTCCCTCCTTCTTCCTTTCCTCCCTTCCTTCCTCCCTCCATTCCTTCCTCTCTCTCTCTCTTCCTTCCTTAGAACAGTAGGCTATGGGCTCTTAAAATATTTAGATTGATTGATTAATATATTATCGATGTTACAGCTCAGTCAATAAGCTAGAACATTTATAGGCTCTAGCTAGTGATCCCAGATGTTCACACTATTCTTTGCTAGATTAGACTTTTCTTGGAAGAAAAACAATGTGGTACAGCACAGAGAGAGGTACAGGAGCCAGAAGTTTGGGATTTGTATCTAGACTCCACCAAAGACTATTGACAAGTGTTACTTAAACTCACTGGAGTTGTTGACTCATCTGTAAGATGAGAGTTTGGGCTAGATATCCTCTGAGGCCCCTTCTAACTCTAACTTTATGATTCTTTTCACTTTTGAAGCAATAAAACTAGTAGAAGGATGGTTTTCACTGAAGTAATTTCTCAGAATCAGGGCTATCCCCCAAACCTGGAAAGTCCCCTGAGGAAGTTCTGATATAATATTCATTCATTCATTCATTCATTCATTCATTCATTCAACAAATATGTAGTCAGCATCTATTTTGAGCATACCCCATATATAGAGTGTCTTGGAAAGAACAAGAGTCCTTTCTCTTAAGGAAGTTATTATGTAGTCTTTACTTCCTGTATCCAGGTTTCCTTCCTCTTGACTTTTTTTAAAGCTATTGTTAACCGTTTTTGGCAAATAGTAGATTAACCTAAAATCTTGTTCTTGAGAGCCCTTTCATAAAGGACCTGAGCATCCTCAGGGAACTGAAAAGTGAGCATATCTCTTCTGGGGGAAGGGGCTTTCCTTTCACGTGCCATCCCCACCCCAATCTCCTGACACTCTGTAATGCTTCTGTATTAGTGAACAAAAGAAGATGAAAAGTCATTCTCAGGGCCCTTCTGCCAGTGCAAGGTCTTTCAGTTATTCATAATTGCTCTGCCATGAATAGAATCTGGTCCCAGGTGACACTGGTCAGAGCAAGAGTTGATTTATGTCTGCTTTATGCATCATCTTGAATCTTGGCCATGTGTGAGTAATGGAATTCCTTCTTCTTACTTAAAATAGAACTCATTGGAATTTGGGAGACCTGGATTAGAAGACTTTTTCATGATCATTTTGATTATGCTTTTTTTCAATGGATGATGCTTAGAAAATATCAATTGGGTCAAAGAGATTTCCCTAATCTGAGATTACCTAATCTGGTTTTGTCAGAAGGGGTATCAAGTCTTGTTAGTAGGACAATTTATGCTCCTAAGGCTCCAGGCTGCAGTCTGAAGACAAGGAGTTTACATTAATTAGTGGAGGGAATCCAGTGGTATATTTACTTACTAAGGGGAGTCCAGGGGAGTTGTCTGTCATTCTCTCTTACCCCACCATTTTGCAAATGGTATGTGTGGAATGTTCTAATCACATAACTCTTCCCCTAGTCATTGCTTTCCTGGTGTGTGGAGGCCTTTCTAGGGATGATGTAACCTGGGCTGATTTGGGGTTTTTTGGGGGAAGTGTGGGAGGGGGGAGGTGTTGGCTATGAAGTTTTTCCGTCCTTTCTCCAATCCCGCCATGCCAACATTTTTCTACTCTTACAGAAGAAAAATGAGAGCCAGGCTGGCAGGCAGGTTGGATTATATATAATTCTCTCCAACTGAGTTATAAATTTGATTTAAGAAGAAAATGTGGGATGGGGTAGAGATACCTGCTTCTATACTCAAAGAGACAATATTGTGTAGTGGTTAGAGCAGAGAATTTCAAAGCAAGAAGACTTGGATTTGAATCAGGGCCCAGATACTTTCCTAGCTGTATAGTCCTGGGTATTTCATTTAAGATATCTGAATTTGTTTATTTGTAAAGCCAGGGGCTTGAACTTGACAACCTGTAAGGGCCTTCTGCCTCTAAATTTATGATCCTATTATCTCCCGGCACGCGGAGGAGTTGGGAGAGGGGCCAAGCAAAGTGGAATAAATACTGAGCCATTTCTTGAATGGCTAGAAAGTGTTGTATGAGTATGTGCAGCTAGACAACTTCCTCTTTAAGGCTTATCTCTACACAGATTTGAAAGGCTTATGTAAGTTCAACAACTCAATACAGTTATAAAAAAAAAAAAAGAAGCATTTATGAAGTGCTTGCTATGTGCAAGGCACTGTCAGAGGTCCAGGGGATAAAAGCCAAAACAAAATGATGCCTGCCTTCAAGGAGCTTACATTGAATACAAGAGCAGGAGATACATAATTACAAGATGATTTGAGGAAGGAAAGAGAGACAGATAGACAGATAGACAGAGAGGCAGAGGCACACAGAGAGACAAAGAAAGAGAGAGAAACTGAGAAAAGGGGAGTCAGAATGGAGGAAGGGAGGAAGAGAGACTGAGAGACTGGCAGAGATAAAGACAGACACAGAGAGAGAGAGAAAAAAAACAATAAGGGAGCAGTGATAACAGAGAGAGGAAGAGATCAAAACAGAGACAGAGAAATAGAAAAAGGAGTAAGAATGGAGGGATGGAGGAAGAGAAAAAGACAGGCAAAAAGAGAGAAAGAAACAAAGAGAAAGGGGTAGATATAGAGACACAGAAAGATAGAAACAGAAAGAGAAAAAGGAGAAAAAGTGACAGAGACAAAGACAGAGAGAAACAGAAAAAGAGGGAGGGAGGGAGGAAAAAAGAATGCGACAGAGACAAAAAGAGAGAGAAAAACAAAAAGAAGGGGGGGTCGAATGGAGAGGGGGGAGACAAAGATACAGAAAAAGGGAAATAAGATTGGAGGGAGGGAGAGAGAGCTAGAGAGAGAAAGAGGGAGGGACAGCAGAGAGAGAGGGCTAACAGTAGTACCTCAAATTAATTTTCAGATGAATTAATTTTCACTTCATTCATGATATGAAAATAATATAAGTAATTAAGACAAATTCAGCTGAACAGGATGGGGTGGTTAATTAGTATTGTGGCTCATAGATTCGGCATTATTTAATAATGTTCAATATTTGGTAGCTTGCGATTTTGACTAATTATTCTAGCTAATTATATTGTTAAGATCGGTTATTCATTTTGTCCCTTTTAAATTTTGGTGGCCTAGGAGAATGCTTATCCCATCCCATCCTAGCTATACCTTTGCAATCTACTGGATGTCTTCCTGCTGGTAAGCATATATTCAGCACTTTCTATGAGCTGGGTAGTTTATAAGTGCTAAGGCAACAGATAACCCTTCCTCTCCAAAAGCTCACATTTTAATAAAGAAGACAAACAACTATATATAAAGGCAACTAGGTGATACCATGGCTAGAGCATTGGACATGGAGTCAGAAAGACCTGAGTTTAAATCTGGTCTTAGAAACATATCTGTATGAACCTGGGCAAATCATTTAACCTCTATCTGCCTCAGTTTCCTCATCTAGAAAATGAAGTTCATCTTAGTACCCCCCTCTCATAACTGTCATTAGAATAAAATGAGATGTCGAGCCCTTTGTAAATCTTTAAATCTTATATGTAAAATACAAACTATGTACATGCCAGACATTTGTGTTTATCCATTTAAAACCCACCTATCCATTCATCTCCACAATCCACATTCTTACATGAATAAGACTCATCCATTAAATGGGAAGAAATGCCCCCAATTTCAAGTCTTTTAGGCTATTTTGCATCTTAGTTGATTATGAAATAATCTGATAATCTAAATAATCTGATATCAATTCCAGGGCTGTAGGATTTGCCTATGAGGCTGCAAAAATAGTGATGAGATAGTAAAAAATGTAAGGGGATGAGACTTCCAGCTGAGAACCTGGATGGTTCTCTGGATGGCCACAGACTGATTGTGGTCCTAACCTTTCATTCCTCTGTCTAGCAAACCTCCTATGCAGAGACAGCTCTGCTATTAAGATTTCAACGTGATTCATCCAGGTCTTCAATGTTCTTGTAGATGCCATCCATGTGTAGCTTCAGTTCTTTGCGATGATTTGCTCCATGGAAGGTTGCCTCCAGCGGCTGGTTCTTCCTCATTTTCATGACTCACTTGGGATTTGCTCTTGTGAATACAACTGGCTTGGGGGCTGGAATTTTTGGGGACTGCCAAACGTCTGAGGTTAACCACAGTGTTCCAAAGACCTTGGATTGTTTCTAGTCCTCCAGCAGAACTGGCAACACATTCATTTCTCCTCTTCTCCTAATTATTTGGAAGAAGCTCTGCATATGCTCTGAGCATTGTCAGTCTCAGAGGAATGGTGACCCATGTGAGCAGACATGCTCACCACCCCCGTGTCATAGATGATGTTATGGGAAACAGACCAACAGGGATGTTTGGAGAGCCCGGGACACTGAAGAGAAAATTACGAAATTAATTCAATGAAGCATCCAGATTTCCCATGATCTGGGAATGAGTCTCTTGGGAGATGTTTACAGACAAATAGAAATTAAGAGTTGTTTCTAAGCAGCTCTTCTCTTGACATGATTCTTTTGGTATAAGAAGAGCCAAGTGAATCAAAGCTCAAAATTCAATTGAAAAAATGGAAGCCATGGGTAGAGACTTCCATTACTCTGCAGTGGCTCAACCCTTCCTGAGAAAATTCCTTAGAAGCAAGCTGATCGGCTTTGAGAGGGGAGATTACCCATGGGCAGCATGTGAAACAATTTAGGATAAAGGTCCATCTCATGAAGGGGTCTTGGACAGTGGCTTGCTGCCTTTGAAGCCTTCAACTCATCTTCAGAAGATTAAAGAGAACATATTACACTGATCTGGCTAGTTAATGAGCTTCCATTTAAGCTGTCATGACAAATAGAAATTTTCAAAAGATTATTTTTCTTCTGATATGTGCCAGTGCAAAGGGTATATAAGTGTGTGTAGATACTCAGAGATGTATTGAGCGATGTTTGTGTTTTGGACAGTGGATACCAAACCCAAGAAACTGGAGAGGAGCTCACCTGGTCTTGGGCATCTTTGTATTTGGACTAATTGTTACTGTCAATTAGGTGACATACTCAGTTGCTTCTATGCTATTAAAAAACAAGTACTGGGGGCAGCTGAGTGGCTCAGTGGATTGAGAGCCAAGACCAGAAATGGAAGGTCCTGGGTTCAAATTTGGATTCAGATCCTTGCTAGCTGTGTGACTCTTGGTTAGTCACTTAACCTTCATTGCCTAGCCTGTACCTATCTTCTGCCTTGGAACCAATACACAACATTGATTCTAAGATGGAAGGTAAGGGTTAAAAAAAAAGGCAAGTATTCCTATAGAACCCTGAAATTTCAATATATTGGTGCAAAGTTCCTACTATTCTGCTCCAATTTCTGCTTTGTTGTGTACATGTATGTGCATGCATGTGTGTATGAGTGTGTATGTGCATGTGTCATAGTGGAAAGAACACTCAATGTAAACATGGCAGTAAACCAGCAGGGCTGTTTGGAGAGCCCTAAAGTTTGGAGAACTTCAAATCTAGTGCAATAAAGAAGCCAGAATGATTGTTATTTACTAGCAATAGGAGCCTCAGTTTCCTCATCTGTTCCATGCGGATAATATACCAGCACTGTTGGTTTCACAATTTTTTTGTTACATGTAATTAACTTTGCTACTAAAAGCAGTGCAATGATCCAGGATGATTCTGAGGGACTAATGAGAAAGATCCCTATCTACATGTAGAGAAAGAACCACGGCAGTAGAAATCCAGAAGAAAATATACGATTTCTCACTTGTTTATATGGGCATATGAATTAGGGTTTGGGTTTTAGAAGATTTCTCTATTACAGAAATGAATAATATGGAATTGGGTATTGAGTGATAGTACATGTATAGTCCAGTGAAATGACTGGTCAGTTCTGGGAGCAGGTAGGGAAGAGGGGAGGGAGACAACAAGAATCATGTGATCTTGGAAAAAATTTTTTTAAATTTAATTTAAATAAAAATATATACTTTGCAAAATTCAATTTAAGTGTGCATAATAGTTTTGTATGCTCTTTATGTATGTGTATATACTTGCATCCTACATCTGTATATGAAAGATGAGTATTTACATATAGTAATTTAGAGCAATACAAAACATAGCCATATATAATGTCTAAATACACCCATTTATCCAGAGCCAAATTCTGTCTGTCATTGTGTGCAAGCAGGACCTATTATATTTTTATCTTAGAAGATAAGACTCCCTAGCCAAGAAAAACAATTCTTTCTTTCCCCATTTAATCCTTTTAGTCATCTCTCTGACTCCATTTCTGTCTGTCTCGGTCCTCTTTCAAGATAGGTAACAGCAGGTCTAGAGATGGGACATTCTGGGTTCAAATATGATCTTAGGGATTTCCTAAGTTGACTCTGGGCAAGTCACTTAACCCCCCATGGCTTAGCCTTTATTGCTCTTCTGCCTCAGAACATTTGTCTTTCTTTGTGTTCCCAGTGTTTAGCACACTGCTAAACTTATTTATTTATTTTTAAAATTTTTGAGCACATAGTAAGAGCTTCTTGGTTGTTGTGTCATTTTTCAGCCATGTCAGACTCTTCATGATCCCATTTAGGGTCTTCTCAGCAGAGATCCTAAAGGGGTCTACCATTTCCTCCTCCAGCTCATTTTTCATATAAGGAAACTGAGGCAAACAGGATTAAGTGACTTGTCCAGGGTCACATAACGAGGAAGAGTCTGAAGCTGAATTTAAACTCAGGAGGAGGGGTCTTTCTGACTCCAGCCTGGCACTCTATTCACTGTTGCCCTCAGTAGGAGCTTAATAAATTCTTATTGACTGACTGACTCTTCTCTTAAGACTTTCCAGTGATACTGGCCATCTTGGTGTTTCCTGAAAAGACTACTTCATCTCCCACTCCCTGTCTTGACACTGACTCTACCCTAAGCCTGGAATGCTTTCCCTCCTCTCCTCCTCCTTGACTTCCTTCAAGACTCAGTTTAGATCCCACCTTCTGCAGGAAGCTTTTCCATCCCTCCTGCCTTCCCTTTGGGAGGTGCCCCAGTGGACAGAGTCAAGCCTGGAGTAAGGAAGATGAGTTAAAATCTGGCTTCAGACACTATCTGTCTGACCCTGGGCAAGTCACTTCACCCTGTTTGCCTCATATTCATCATCTTTAAAAAGAACTAGAGAAGGAAATGGCAAACCTTTCCAGTATCTTTGCCAAGAAAACCCCAGATTGGATCACAAAGAGTCTCAGACACAATTGAATGACAAGAATAAATTCCTCTGATATTACCAATTTACCCTATGAATAGATATTGTAATATATACCCATATATGTAACACATAGAGTGCTAATGTTCATACAGCTGTGTATATATTAAAGAATATTTATATAAAGATATATGCCCTGTATGCACATAGTTTTTTTGCATATTGGCTTTCCCATTAAGATATAAGATTCTTGAGATGAGACACAATGGTTTTGCCCTTCCCTGTGTTTCCAACTCTTAGCCTAGTGCATGGAACATAGTGGGCTTTATTATATTATTTATTAATTATAATTGTTATCTGCTATATAATATACAATATATTTTAATTATATAATATAACTATATTTAATTATTAAATTAATTATATGTACAAATGAATAGACAAATAATATAAAAATAGTCTGAATATATGAACAGTATATAAATAAAATGACCATATAACAAATAATATATAACAAACATATTAATTAATAAATCAATTAATTATAATTATATGCAATTAACAATAAAATATATAAACAATATATTGTATTAATAGATTCTCACTGCTGTTGCCAACATTTAATCAGTAAATTAATTTTAATAAAGCTCACACTCAGAAAGAATAAAATCTATTTATGGGTGTTATTAGACTTTGGATAAAGGAATGTTGAAGAAAATGAAGGACATGTGGCTTTCATTAGCATGTGGTCTGCTAGTCGAAGAGCAAATGGGAGATGGGGAAGAAAGCCATCACATCATGCTTGTCCAGACTCCAGATCCCTTTTGGTTGTTGTAGTTCAGTTGTTTCAGTCGTGTCCGATTCTTCATGACTCCATTTGGAGTTTTCTTGGCAAAAATAAAGGAATGGTTCATTGTTTCCTTCTCCAGCTCATTTTACAGATGAGGAAAATGAGACAAACAGGGTGAAGTGATTTTCCCAGAGTCCTACGGCTAGTACAGGTCTAGGGTTGGATGGGAACTCAGGTCTTCCTGACTCTAAGCCTACAGTCGATCCACTCTGCCACCTACCTGCCTTACCAGATCCCAAGAGACTATTGGAATATTGTCATGGCATGTGGAGTGAATGAATAAACAAATGGAAAGGAGCAGCCAGGTAGCACAATGGAAGGAGCACCAAGCCTGGAGCTGGGATGTCCTGGGCTCAAATCTGGCCTCAGATATTTCCTAACTGTGTGACCCTGGGCGAGTCTAGCTCTTACCACTCTTCTGCCTTAGAACCAATACATAGCACTGATTCTAATATGGAAGATAAGGATTTTTTTTTTAAGCTCTCTATAAATGCTGGCTATTATTCTATCCCCAGAGTTTAGAGTCGTTCCTCAGCACAGAATTGATGCTTACTTAGTATTTGCTTTTAAATATAGATTGAATTGAATTGTTAAAGGAGACGATCTGGCCAAGTGAAAGAGAACAAGGAATTTACAGATGGGCAATGGCAGGTCAGTGTTAGTGCTCACAAAATATTCAAAGACTTAGAGAGGAATGGCTCCAGAACACTGGGTAGATTCCTTCTCAATACAAATCAGACAGGATCAGAGAACACAAATGGAAGAATACCCAACGTTGACGAGATCTCCAGTCCTTAAAGTTCTAAAGTATAGAAGGATTAAATTGAGAGAGTAGTTAATATTGAGGCAGTGTTTTCAGATTTTCGAAGCACTTTACATGTATTATGTTATTTTATCCACATAATCACCCTTTGTAAGTGCTATTATATTTTTATTTATTTTTATTTTTAATTTAATTTATTTTTATTTAACAATTTATATTATTTCCTGTTTACAGATGAGGAAGCCAAGCCTGAGAGAGTTTGGATGACTTGCCCAGGACCACACAGTTACTTGATGGCTGGAACAGAATGTGAAGTCAAATCTTCTTGAGTTCAAAAAACCAGTAAGCTGCCTCTCTAAAACTTAAAGCCACAGTTAAAAAAATCATATTCTATAAACCCTTCATTCAACAAATATTTATTAATCTTCTATTATGTGAGTCACTCTTCTGAGACAATGAGCAAGACACAGATTTAAAAATACATTGTCCCTGACCTCACAATCCAGTAGCAACCTTACAGCCATTTTAGCTGAAATAGAATAGAAGGAAATTGAGTTAGGAGCTCATCTATAAACTGTTAGGTAGGCAAAGTAAACAAAGATCATGGAAATGTTGGTCAAGAACTGAATAATAAAAAGGAAGAGAAAATGAAGAGCATGAGAAAGCCTGAGAAGCACTTGATTCCCTGGCTGTATTGTCACCCACTCCTTGGGTCATGTTGCTTTGAGTTGGACTCCTAGGAAACTGGGTGCTTCCTTGTTTGGGTCACCATCTGGGTCAAGCCAACCACTCATTTGGTTTCCACCATGGTTCTGCTTCTTGCGTTTACAACAACTGTGTGAAGGATAGACCATCTAAGGACATTCTCAGAGAGTAAAAGAGCTCATTTTGTGTGAGTGGGAGGAGATGTCTATCAACCCAGAATAAAAATAGTCCAAAAGCCAGGACTGATGGGTCTATGTCTCAAATTCTCAGCAGTCAGCTCTTTTCATCTTCCTTCCCCAAGTCTGGTCAGAAACAGACAACTATGGTTTATTTGTGCTTACTCATCCCAATAGCAAACAAGTCAGTTCTAATTAAATTTCAGTTTCCCTAGAGTTATTCTGCTTTTAGGAGATAGGATTTGGTCAGGAACTTCCTAAAGTCCTGATTTGCTTAAGCTTTTCCGGAGACCAAGGGCAAATTGGAGGAGTATCATGACATTCGTTTAGCCCATGTTACTATGGTTGCCTCCATATAGAACACATACATATTGGATTGTCAGTCCTCTTCCCCTTTAACCTTGTTTATGTCATGGACCCCCATTAGTAATTTAGTGAAACTGAGTCTCAGAATAATATTATTTTCTTTTTTTTACCTTTTAATATATATGTATGTAACAGAATAAATATAAAATATGATTTCTTACAAAGATGTATATATCATCTCTAATTTATTGCTAATTTAATAAATCTAATGTGAATGTCTCATCTCTAAAATAATGTAATAAATCATAACAAATATATTTATCCAAAAGAAGCAAATTCTCACATTAACTATGTCCAGAAATCCATGGTTCATTCTTTAAATTCATAAAAAAAAACCAAAGAATTACAGAGGAAAATAATTATATTGAAACAGTTATTGAAATATTTGAATTTATTTATTTTTTAAACCCTTACCTTCTTTGCCATTATTACTTTCTAAGTAGTGTACTCTGCATACTGTGTATACAAACACATGTACTCAGTGCATATATAGTTTCTGATTCTTTCTTCATCTTGTTTCTTCAGATAAGTTTTTCCAAATTTCTTTGGGCTTCCATTTTTGTAATTTCCTTAGGACAAAAATATTTTCTCATGATAATATTAGGGCAACTAGATAGAACAGTGGATAGAGCACAGGGCCTGAGATCACCATAGACCTGGGTACAAATCTAACCTGTGTGACCCTAGACAAGTCATTTAACCTTTTTGTCCTCAGTTTCCTCATCTTTAAAATGATCTAGAGAAGGAAATAACAAACTACTCTGGTATTTCTGCCAAGAAAATTCCAAAAGCTGTCACAAAGAATTGGACACAACAGAGATAAAATTCCATAATTTATTGTCCTTAGTATTTGGACATGTAGGTGGTTCCCAGTTTTTTGTTTTTGTTTTTTTTTGCTAGTACATGTAAAGCTACCATAAATATTTTTCTAGATATTCTGCTACTCCCCTCTAAAAGTTTTAGGTATAGCCCAAAGTCTTCCAAATGGAATGACTTAGCCAAAGAAGGTGATCCATGTGAAACCCTTTCTGCATATTGCAAGGTTGCCATGGCGCTTTGAAGAAGAACAGTTGAGAAGACCTTAATTCTGATAAGCTTTTCTTCTTCTTTAGCAAATCAAAATACATGGGAATTGAGAGATCAAAGGGCAATAAATACTGATGAGGAATTTGTGGACCACCCAGCCGTACAGGATTCCTCCATTTTAGAATAGCAAATATTGGCATGAGTCAGGGTAGGAAAGGAAAAACTATGAGTAAGTATAAATCATGAGTATTGGAAAAACCTAGTTCTTCACATATGGTGTTTTAACATAATAGCCTAGAGTAGATTAGACTAGATTTTTAGGTAGTGTGTCTGCGAATTCCTAGTAGCTCCAAAACCTCCCACCTTTAATCAGGTGTTTAAAAACACCACAGTGAGGGGAAAGTCTTTTTGAGTTTTGTCTTTAAGTGTTCTACAAACCCCAAAGCATGAGTTATTAGAGCAAGGGTTCACCATTTGACAAAAGCAATTAGGAAAACTAGAAAGCAGTCCAGCAGGAATTCAGTAGAGACTGACTTCTCAAATTGTTTACCAAGATAGACTCTACATGGACACATGACTCAGACATAAAGGGTGATGACACACGTGAGAGGAGCAAGGAAGAAATTACTTTTCTATCTACAGACAGAAGAGTTCATGGCAAATCAAGGGTGATGGGGATGGGGAAGATAAAATAGGCAATTTTGATTATATAACACTTAAACGTTTTGGAGAAAATGAAATCAATGCAGTTAAAATTGGAAGAGAAACATGTAGCTGAGAAGAACATTTCTAGCACACTTTTCTGATAAAAGTTTCACATTCAAGATGTATTTTACCTTTCATCTGAGCCCTGCTTCAGTCATTCAATCCACCAATAAACATTTATTAAGCATCTACAAGCCAGGCACTGTACTAAGTGAAGGAATACAAAAAGAGGCAAGAGATAGTCCCTGTCCTCAAGGAGCTTACAATTCACTGCAAGAGACAGCATGTGAATCAAAAATATATATGAAAAAAGCCTTATACAGGATAAATAGGAAATCATTAAAAGAAGGAAGGCACCACAATTTAGAGGGACTTGGAAAGACTTCCTGTAAAAGTTGGGATTTTCACTGGGGCATGAAGGAAGCCAGGGAAGTCAGTAGGTGGTACTGAATATGGAGAGCATTTCAGGCATGGGAATTAGCTAGAGGAAATCCCTGGAACTAAGAGATGGCATGTCATGCTTGAAGTAGAGTTCTTCTAACTTCAAGCGGACTTTCTCATGTTCTCCTCTTAGATCTAATGCCAAAGTCCCATCCCAGCTCCATCTTCCTTATTGTTCATGCTGGTCCCATTAGTGCCTCTCATAAAGAATGACTTCTTAGAGAGATATCATGAACGAATGGATAGAATATTTGATGTGGGATCAGGAAGACCTAGGGTCAAATACTACCTTAAATACTTACCATCTGTGTCACCCTAGATTAGTGGTGGCAAATTTTTTAGAGACTGAGTGCTCAAATTGCACCATCAGCCACATGTGAGCCCTCCATACCCCTAACTTACCCCAGACAAGGGACAGAGGAAGAGCTCCCATTGGGCTGCTGGGTTGAGGGGACTGGTGATGTAAGAAGTGTCCTCAGGCACACATGAAGAGAGGGAAGGGAGCAGACCCTTTCAGCATGCACGGCATGCATGCCATAGGTTTGCCAACACAGCCCTACATCAATCATTTAATCTCTCCATGCCTCAGTTTATTCATCAATAAAATCATGAGGTTGAATTAGATGAGGTCCCTTCCCTCTCTGTATCTATAATCCTGAGACTTTTACTTGTCACATCAATATGTCAATGGCTAAGTCAGTTAATAAATATTTAGTAAGTTCCCACTATGTCATTAGACTCTGTGCTAATAGCTGGAGATACAATTCTCAAGTTACTCACAGTGTCTTTGTGTTATTGGTGTGAGATGCAGTGATGCATATCACAGCTCATTCATGCAAACCCCCCCCCCCAAATCTGGCAGGAGGGAGGGTTCACCCAATGTGTTTGCTCTGTATTCTCTTCATGTCAATGGAGCACACAGTTGCCAACCACTTATTTCTTGTTTTCCAACCATCAGCTCTCCATTTTCTGATATGCATTCCCCCTCATACTCTGTATAATGTTTCCCTGCATAATTTCTTAATTTCTTGTTTGTGATATTTTGTTGTCTGTTCACACCCACCATGTGGCCTCCATTGCCCTTTAAATGATCCCTAACTTCAATTCTTCAGAGACTAGTGTTCCATGAGTCACATAACTAGAAGAATATTGGTGTTAAAAAATATGGGCTTTGTTGTGATTTTTTTTTAAATCAGAGTTTTAGGCTGAGACAAATAAGGAAAGATTAGGAAACTACATTTTAGCAGAGAGAAAAAAAGTGAAATTAATGCCCATTGTATCCAAAATCTATTTCACAAGGAAATTATGAAATAATTTGAGAGGGGCCATAACTGTGCTTGGAAAATGATGAGAATCATCTTAGGACCAAGTCTCTGAATTTTGCAAACCCATTAATTGTTCCCAAGGCCACACAAAGAGTAAAGTTAATTAAATTGCTGTTATTTATATTTATTAGTAATCAGACATCAAAGGCTATTGATTTGGAATGAATTACTTTAGGCTTTGATTAAAGTGCTGGAAAAGAGTAATTAGGTGGAAAAATGAAAAGAATTGAGATTATTAAATCTGAAGAAGACAAAAGTACTTCTGGATTAAATATAAAATTTTCCACTCAGCTGACAGATTAATTTTCCCCCTTCAATTCGGTAAGTTCCAGTGACTTTCTGTCACCTCCAGGATCAAATACAAAATCCTGTTCACCATTCAAAACCCTTTATATTATATATATATGCATATATATATATATATATATATATATACACACACACACATATATATATAATCCAGGGGAATTGGTTGTCAACTCTAGGAGGGTAGAGAGACAACAAGAATCATGTAACCATGGGGGAAAAAAGTTAAATTAAAAAATTTTTTAATTAAAATAAAAAATTTAAATTAAAAAATAAAAAAAACCACCCTTTTTAATGTGACTTTCTCCCACCTTTCAAATCTTCCAACGTTTTATTCTTCTCTCTCTAGCCCCTATGTATTGTTCAGTCTAGTGATACCATGCTTCTTGCTCTTCCCCAAACATGACAGCTCATAGCATGACTCTAGGAATTTTCACTATTTGTCTACCTTTTCTAGAATTTTATCTCCACCATGATCATCTCTGTTTTCTGGCCTTCCTTCAAATATAATCATACCAAGGCAGATTGTGGGAAGATGGTAGAAGAAGTCAGGAGATGACCTTATTCTCCAAATCTTCCCACAAATAATTAAAAATAATGCCTCACAGTCAACTTTAAAGCCGTAGCAATAGTTGAGTTAGGTTGAAACAGTTGTCCATTTCAGGACAACTTGGGAAGATGCTGGAAAGGCTCTGACTTCATTGAAGTACAGATGTCTCCAGGAAAATGTAGAAATCAACAAACAAGCCCTGAGGATAGCTGTGAGGGTGGGAAGCTGACTTTGGCATTTTCACTTGTTAGTGGCAAATATCTGGATCAACAAACAATAAGCTCAAGGGGCAGTTATGTATTTGGCCTCTGCTCTGGAGATTTCCACTCACCTACTGTGGCTAAATGAAGATTAGGCAGCTGAACAGGGGAAGACTATGGGCCTGGATACACTGATACCCAGGCTATGGCTACTGGTGAGGAGAAGTTAGGAATTAGCACACTCAGGTCAGTGTGGCTGTGGAGAGATGAGGGCCCTACTGGCTATGGCCACTCCTAAGAGAGCAAAGTCCCCAGTTGTGGTTTCTGAGCAGAGAGGTGAGCTGAAGCTTGTAGCCACAAGGAAACCACATGGAATAAGAGGATTTTTTTTTGTATTGGGACTCAAAGGTGGAGTGAAAAAAAGAACTGATGGAGTCTGAATGAAGACCAAAACATATACTATTTCACTTTTTCTTTTTTGCTTGTTTGTTTGAACTCTTTTCCACAAAATGACTAATATGGAAAAACCAACAAGATGGCGGCCCAAGCAAATTAAGAAATTATTATTGGTTCCTGAGATGGGATGTGTGAGAGTTAGTGAATGGAGAAAAGAGCCCCAGAAGGTCAGACCAGGAGGCTGTCTGGGTCTTCTGGCTGGAGCATGGAGAATGGAAGGAACACTTGCCAGAGTTTAACTACAGGCTCATTATGGTGGTCAATAGATTAGAAAGCTAAGTATTTCTCTACCTCTTTCCTACCTTTCCCTCTCTTTACTACTATTATTAGTTTGATTTAATAAAGTTATTAAGCTACTATCAGCCTCATAATTTTAATTATTGCAGAAGAGAATTTAGAACTCAAAATTTAAGAAAAATGAATATTAAGAATTGTTTTACATGCACTAGAGTAAAATAAAATGTTATTTAAAAAAGAAAGAAGCCACCTACTTTTTTTCTAAATGAGTAAGCAAAAGGGAAAAACCTAATCCTAGATAACTACTATGTTAAAAGAGAAGACCATGATTCAAGTTCAGAAGACAGTGAAAAAGTTACAACATCTACTTCTAAAAATTCAAAGAAGAACATAAAATAGTTGCAATCCCAAAAATAGTTCTTAGAAGATCATAAAAAAGACCTTAAAAACCAAGGGAGAGAGAAGAAAAAAGAAAAAAAAATTGAGGGTAACCCTGCACGACTCAAACCCAATTGTCTAATCCTTGCTGCTCTTCTGACTTCCAAGTCAGAAGGAAAGGGTTTTAAAAAAATAAGAGCAAAACAAGAAAATAATGGGGAAAAGTTAACTAATAGGAAAAAGAGATCCAAAAACTCACCAAAGAAAAATAACTCTTTAAAGATTAGAATTGGACAGAATGGTACTTTTATGGTCACCTTGCCCAAAGTGAGGTTGGAGTCCTCCAATTGGAGGAAGTTTGGAAAGGGATGTCACAAAGAGCATAAATTGGAATATGAGGAGGAAGTGAGGGCCTTTTGCCTGGGAATCCTTCATTGACCATGCTCTTGGAAGACATTGCTAAGGGAATAGTCAGCCACACATAGCTGGTGCCTATTCTTTCTCTGACCCACTTTTAAAATTATTTAATAAATAATTACGAATTAGTATACAGTGTGCAGAGAATTTTAGTCACAACTCAAGGAGAAAAATGGATATTTAACAACTTAAAGAACTTGCAATTATTCTTGAGAAAAAGACCAGAACTAAATGAAAAATTTGATTTATAAGAATTAGAAGAAACATAAAAAGGTGTGAATCTTAAAACTACTCAGATAAACATGAAAGATTAATAATAAGGATTTCAGTAACATGAAACCATTTATTTCTTATATGGGAAAATGTAATTTGTAACCCTTAAGAATGACATCATTACTTGAATAATTTGAAAAAGCCTATATAGATAGATAATGATAATAAAACTATCTCTTTTGTAGACTCATAATGGCATATGTGGGAAATACTAGAGATTTAAGAAAAAGAAAGTAGAAAAATGGAGAATTTTTTTTTTAAGGACAGTTTCTCAGATAGAGGTCATATATCTAAAATGTATAGAGAACTTGTCAAATTTATAATAATATAAATCATTCCCCAACTGATAAATGATTAAAAGATACAAGCATACAGTTTGGGGATGACAAAGTCAAAATTATATATATATGTTCTAAAATATTTATAGCAGCAAGACATAATTCTACACATGCATATGTATGTACACATATATGCATGGTATACATATATAATTTCTCACACATGTATTTCTATATATATGCACATACACATACATGTATGCATATATGTCAAATGATGCTTTCTCTAGTGCCAAGAGGGAGGGAGGATATACCTGGGAATTTTAATGTAATAAATGAACAACAACCAAATGCCTCCCCACAATCTTACAGAACCCTTTTGTCAATCACTCTTAGTTTTAGTGGTTTCTCTCTAAGATTACTCCCAGTTTGTCCTGACTATAGTTTGTTTGTGTACAATTGTTAGTGTGTTGTCTCCTGCATAGGAGCTATCTTTTTGCCTTTTTTTTTTTGTATTTCCAGTGGTTTACATAGCACATAGTAGATGCTTGATAAATCCTTGTTGACTGACTGCTAATTTAATTCCAATAATCAAGAATAAGATTAAAGTTAAGGACAGATTATTCTCCATCTTCACAGAAGTTGAAAAAAATAGATTATACATAAGAGATTTTCGACTGGACAGAACAAAAAACTTAGAACCATTCATTATTTCAGAATTTACTTTTCTCAACCGAAACTCTTCTTTCTCATCTTATCTTTGATACTAATGTGATTCTGTCTTTTTATCTGATGGGTTTGACTGGCAAAACTGTCTCTTCCTTCTGAAATGTGTTGCAACCCTCAGTTCTGTTGTAGGAAACTACGGGGACCAATAGTTCACATTTCTCTGGCAGTGTAGGTTCACCCTGTTAGATAGGTACAAGCATCATTACTGCCCTCCCTTTTTTAAAATTAGATTTATAGAGGAAACTGACATGTCTGAGAACAAATAATTCCTACTCATGGCCACACAGCTACTTAAGTATTAGAGCTGGGCTTTGAACCCAGCTCTCCAAAGTACAAATCCAAGGCTTTGTTCATGATGCCATGTTGGTTCCTTATTACACTCACCTAAGTTTAATTATTTTAAATGGACTTCTCACTCTAGATCTATTAGTTATAGATTTGGGAAGGTTCCATCTTCCTTTCCTCTCCTCTGTTGAGCCCTTTCCTAACTGGTCTCTAAGCTATTCCTTCTTCTTTAGACTTTGTGCCTTTGCTTCATTGTAGAATTATAGTGTCCAGCTCTCACTGGAAGGGATCTTAAAGGCTATTAAGTCCAACTTTATCCTTTTACAGATGAAGGAACCAAGGCCAATAGAGGTTAAATAACTTGTCTTTGGTCACACAACTAGTAGGTGGCAAAGTTGGATTTGAACCCAGGTCCCCTGATTTCAAATTCACTGATCTTTCCTTGAATTTAATGCTCTGGCCCCTGAAGTTCTCACTTATTCTTAACCTGTTATTTCTATTCCTGGTTTATTTGCCAGAAGCAAATTCTCCTGACCAGGCTGTCATAGGTCCCTATAGCTAGTGAAGTTTCCTATTGTCCTGGATGGCATCAGCCTCCATGGCCTGGAATTAAAGATCTAGGACTCTATTCCTATATTCCACCCAAATATGGACTCCCTAGGCTATTCACAATGTAGTCTCTTTCCTGAAACTGATCATTATCTCTAATCCTGACCGTTCCCTCTGGTGTCCTTCCCCAGCTTACCTGGCAGATATCCTCTAGGGACACTGGACAGTACACACCTTTCCTCAATCTGCCCCTTTTACCCTATCCCCTTCTTTTTCTGCACTCTGTCATCCCCTCACCCTCCACCCCAACGCCTTTATCTCAGGGCCCAGAGTCTGACTCAGCCACTCTCCAGAGAGGAGGCATTTGATGAGCTCCAAATTTTTCACTAATAAAAAACAAGAGCTGAGACAGAGTACATGGTGCCAATATATTCTTCATTACTGCTTCCAATCTTTCCTCTCCATTTTCTCCCCCACTCCCACAGTAAATAATTGGGCAAACTTTTAAGAATATCAACAACTCTCACTCATTTTTCCTGCCCTTGAAATCTACTGTAAAGATACGATGACCACAGAAATTATAGCTGGACTCTAGAATGGGGGGAAAGTGGACTTTTGTAGGGCTAGTGATCGTTTCTATCCTGAAACCCTGGAGAATGGACCAGCGGACCTCCTGGAAGTTCACTCAATAGTCATAAAGAAAATATTTATTGGCTTTCTGCTAAGTACAAGATAAGAACTGTCGTGAGAGATATGGTGATGAAGTGGGAAAATACAACTTATTTTAAAGCCAGAAGACCTGGGTTTGAGTTTTGGCTCTGATGCTTAGTAACTGTGGGATCAGTCAAGTCATTTATTAATAGAATGAATAAACATAACTCCACTGCTTTGAATCTGATGACAGAAATGGTCTAATTGGTGATCCAAAATGGAAATTGGTCTTGATTGTCAGCATAGCACACTGGAGAGAAAATTAGAGTTGGGATGTATGCAGGGGAAATCAGAACCCCACTATTACCAATAATAGGCTAGCATTCCTTTCCACTCCATTGGGGTTTGGGAAGTACTAGAGATCTCCTTTGAAAGGGACACAGTGTGGAATATTTCTGGGAAAACTCAATTTCCCTTAAGATGAAGTAGAAAAAAAATTAAACAAGGAAGAGAGAATTAAATAAAATAAGGAAGAGGAGAATTCAGTAAAGTGAGGATGGGGTATAGTAAAGGGAAAGACAGAGGACAAATATCTGTGGGGAAGGATAGAAATGAAGAGCTATATGACAATCAATCAATCAATCAACATCTTTGTTAAATATCAACCCTTATGCAAAGTGCTGGTGGTTCAGTAACAAAAATGAAAGTGTTTTCGTCCTCTAAAAATCTGCATTCTAACAGATATAGAATTTGGAGGAAGGGGGCAGCTGGGTAGCTCAGTAGATTGAGAACCAGCCCTAGAGACGGGAGGTCCTAGGTTCAAATCTGGCCTCAGACACTTCCCAGCTGTGTGACGCTGGGCAAGTCACTTGACCCCCATTGCCTAGCCCTTCCCACTCTTCTGCCTTGGAGCCAATACACAGTATTGACTCCAAGATGGAAGGTAAGGGTTAAAAAAAAAAAGAATTTGGAGGAAGAAGGAATCTTTGAGATCAGTTGGTCCAATGGGTCCAAATGTTTTTGTTTCTTATATTTTTGGTGCCATGGACATCTTTGAATGTCTGGTGAAACCAATGAATCCATCCTCAGAATAATTCTTTTTAATGCATAAAATAAAATACATCAGATTACACAGGAAATCAATTACATTGAAATAAAATAATTTAAATATTAAAAATAACAAGTTTGTGAAGCCCAGGTTAAGATTTCTTGATTTAGTTCAACACTCATTTTATAAGGAGGGGAATGGCTTTCCCAAAGTCACATAAGTAAATGACAGAGACCAGATTTGAAACCAAGCAATAAAATGATTTATTTTTCCATCCACCCAAGATATTGTCAATTTTATTTTTGGTTACATAAAATGATACTATTTCTTCTTAATAGCTCTATTTTTCTCAGTTCAATCTGAAATGGTCAGTTTCATTATTATGTTTAAATTCACGAGCCAAGATTTAATAAACTGTCCAGTTCTAAATTTTTTTTAAACCCTTACCTTCTGTCTTGGAGTCAATACTGTGTATTGGCACGTATTGGCTCCAAGGCAGAAGAGTGGTAAAGGCTAGGCAATGGGGGTCAAGTGACTTGCTCAGGGTCACACAGCTGGGAAGTGTCTGAGGCTAGACTTGAACCTAGGACCTCCCATCTCTAGACCTGGCTCTCAATCCACTGAGCTACCCAGCTGCCCCACCAGTTCTAAAATTTTAAAGCATCTAACATATCTAGCACACCCAGGGAGACAAAAAAAAAAAACACCCCCCCCCCCAAAAAAAAACCCAGTCCCTGGTCTGCATTCTTCTAGGCCAATATAGCACAGTTTATATAAGTATAAAGATAGAAACAGATTTATGATTTTATTGACATGAGCAACTTCTCAGTGAAGAAAAATCTACTAAAGGAGGTCAGCACCTTTTCTTTACTTATAGTCTTTTAAAAAGTTTATTTATTTATTTATAACTTTTTTACCTTATTTTCTGCCACAGAATCAATATTATGTATTGCTTCCAAGGCAAAAGAGCAGTAGGGGACAGGCAATGGGGATTAAATGGATTGCCCAGGTTCTCATAGCTACAAAGTGTCTGAATTCAGATTTGAACTCAGTACTTCTCATCTCTAAATCTTGTTCTCAATTCACTGAGTCACCTAGTTGTCCCCTTTAATATTCTTTTTTAAAAAATCATGTGTTCCAAATTCTCTCCTTCCCTCCAGCCCTCCCTACATCCATTAAGAAGGCAAATAAAATGTTATCGTCTTCATTTATGGTCTTGGAGAATAGCTGAGAATATTGGCAGGTGAGATAAGTAGCCTAAATTCATACATTCAGAATGAATCAGAAAGCAAGACTTGAATGCAAGGCTTCCTGGCTGGCTTGCTATCCATTAGGCTATGCTGTCTTTCTTGAAAATATGTAAGTAATAATACAAAATAATATTAAAAAAATATTTTCTTTTACTAATTACATGCAATAACAAATTTCCACATACATTTTCTGAAATTATATGATCCAAATTGTCTCCCTCCCTTCTTTCCTTCCCCTTCCCAAAGTTGATAAGCAATGCATTCTGGGTTATACTTGTATTATCATGAAAAACATATTTTCATATTGTTCATTTTTAAAAAGAATACTTCTACAAAACCAAAACTCCAAAATAAAAACCCAGATAAACTAAAGTGAAAAACTGTATGCTTTCATCTGCATTATGACTCCAAAAGTACTTTCTCTGGAAGTGAATAGCATTCTTTGTGATAAGTCCTTCAGAATTGTCCTAGATCACTGTATTGCTGCAAGTAGCTAAGTCTTTCTTTCACAGTTGATCATTCCACAATATTGCTGTTACTGTGTACAGTGTTTCCCTGGTTCTGCTTATTTTACTCTGCATCAATTCATGTATGTCTTTCCAGATTTTTCTTATGTCACCTTGCTCATCATTTCTTTATAGAACAATAAAGTCCCATCACCATTATACATCACAATTTGCTCAGCCATTCCCCAACTGATGGACATCTCAATTTCTAATTCTTTGTCACCACAAAAAGACCTGCTATAACTATTTTTGTACAGGTAGATTCTTCCCCCACCCCTTTTTAAATCTCTTTAGGATTTAGATCTGTATAGTGGTATTACTGGATCAAAGAACATAATACAAAGTAATTTCAAGAGGGGACTAATGGTGGAAGAAATCAGCCATGGTCACCTTTAGGCAGTGACACTAGAGCTGAGGTATTTTCCCTGGTGATGGTAAAGAAAGTGGGCAGAATTGGGAGGAATCAGTGGCGTAGTGGGAAAAACACTGGATGAAGAGTCAGGAGAGTGTCCTTATTCTTTTGCTAAGTAGTGGTGCTGAATGACTTTGGGTTACCAGTTCCAAAGAAGAGAGGATTAGATTTTTGTTATTGTTGAGTTGTTTTAGCTCTATCCAACTCTTTGTAATCCCATTTAGAGTTTTCTTGGCAAAGATACTGGAGTGCTTTGCCACTTCATTCTCTAGCTCATTTTATAGATAAGAAACCTAAGGCTTGCAAGATTAAATGGCTTACCCAGGGTCATACAGCTAGGAAGTGTCTGAGGCTGGATTTGAACTCAGGAAGATGAGTCTTCTTGACTCCAAGCCTGGCCCTATCTCTTTCCAGTTCCTCTAGGGTAGGGTTCTCTGTATAGGGAGCAAACTCTCTGAATGTATGCTTCTGAAATAAGAACTCTAACCATAGCCTAAGATGACCACAAGGATGTTACCTCAACCTCTACATGATCTCTCCTTGTCACAGAAGGCTCGATAAAGGAAGTGGAATGTGAGCTTTGGAGGCTAGAGAAGCAATTTGGATGGTGTCAGAGGAAAGGGGAGGGTTTTTCTAACTAATCCTAAAGCTGAATCATCACAGCAAAATTCATACTCTTAGCAGAAGTGGTTGCTACTTACTGAAAGAAGTGGTGTTTTCAAGGAAATGAAAGGTTCTAGAGGAAATATTACTTAACGTGTCTTAAAAACGACTGATGGACTGAGCCCTGAGTATCACCCAGAGGCAGACATTGCCCTGTGCCACTGGACTCCCAAGAGTTAATGCCCTGCATCTTCTGAGTCAGAAGAACATGCCCTCCTCCCTGCCACGTAGCCCTGGCTTGCTTGGATTACTTGAATGTTGCATCCCAGGTAAGACATTGAAATGTGGAGAACGTCACCTTCTTTTTTCTACAAAATACTCAGCATGAGGAAAGTCTGTCAACCACATTGAGCTGGTTAAGGATGTGCATATAGGAATCAGCAAGAAGGGAAGTGGTCAATGAATTGACTTCCATTGTGCAATAATAATAATGAAAGCTAGCATTCATATAATACTTGCTATGTGCCAGGCACTATGCTAAGGGCTTTACAAATATCATTTCATTTAATCCTTGCAGTGACTTTGTTTTATTCCCATTTTACAGATAAGGAAATTAAGGCAAATAGAAGTTAAGTGACTTACCCAGATTCACACAGTTTATAAGTGCCTGAAGTCAAATTTGAACTGGGGTCTTCTTGACTCCAGACCCATTGTTCTATCCAGTTCATCATCTAGATGCCTCAAGAGGGTAAGTTTGAGTCGGTAAAAATTTACAAAGGTAGAGCAGATTCATAACTATACTCTGAAGTGATCAAAGAAAGAACTCATATGTACCAAAATATTAATGGTAGCTCTTTTTGGAGGGGCAAAATGTCGGGAGAGAGTGTCAATAAATTGGGGAATGATTAAACAAGCTATGATAAATGAATTGGGGTGAAATGCTATTGGGTTGCAAGAAATGATGACATAGTTTCAAAGAAACCCAGGAAGACTTGCATGAACTGATGAAGAGTCAAGAGAGCAGAACCAACAGAATGATTTCTAGGATAACAACATTGTTAAAGATAATTTTGAATGATGTGAGAGCTCTGATCAATGTAATGACCATCTATGATTCCAAGATTTTGGAGGACTGATAAAGAACTATGCTACCCCACTCTTGCCAGGAAGGGAAATGGACTCGAGATGCAGAACGAAACCTGAATTTTTGCGCATGACCAATGAGTGAGTTTTCCTTGACTATGCATTTTTGTTAAGGACTTTTGCTTTTTATTTCTCTTTTGTAAGGTTAGTGGGAGAGAAATAAATGCTTGTTGGTTTTTTTTTTTGAAAATTTTGTTTAATGAATTAATTTAGAATATTTTTCCATGGTTACAAGATTCATGTTCTTTCCCTCCTCTCCCCCCCACCCCTCCCATACCCAACTGCAATTCCACTGGGTTTGACATGTGTCATTGATCAAGACCTGTTTCCATATTATTGATATTTGAATGAGGGTGAACTAAATTCTTGTTAATTGAAGATACAAGGAAATTTTAAAAGAGAAAAAAATCAAAGTTAGTCTGAGTGCTTTGCAATTGTTTCCAACTGGCTATGGTTGGAGAGAAACTCAGGTCTGGTTTGGGGCCATGATTAGAACTAGAAACTTTGGACTACCACCACTATGGTAATGAACTGGGTTGATTGTATTTTTGGAGAGGAAAGCAGTGGAAAGATCATTGACCCTGGAATTAGAGGATCTGGGTTCAGTTCCTGCCCCTGATTTTAACCGTAGGATCTTGTGTTTAACCTATTTCCACATTTTTCAAACGAGGGGATTGGACTAAACGGCCTCTGAGGTCCTTTCTAGAACTGTGATTTGATGATCCTTTTGAGACTGCAAGTTCAGCTCATAGCATCAAAATCAATTTTATCGATTGGGACAGATAGTACTGTTCCCCAGAAATTCAATTCAATGCACGGGATTCTAGATTTAGAATTGGAAGAGACTTCAGAGACCATTTCTAGTTGAACTCTTAATAAGAAAATCTGTGCTCAGGAAAACTAAATGACTTTTTAAAAGTCCCACATGCAGTGGCAGACATAAGATTTGAACCTCATTCTCTCTGACTCCAGAGCCAGGGTTCTTTCAACTCTGCCATCATCATTTCATCCCTTCCACTATGAACTCTGATGAGATCAAGGACCGTCTTTGGTCTCTCTTTGATCCTCAGTGATCAGCACAGTGCCTGGCATACAACAAGTGCTTCATAATTACCTATTGATTGATTAACCATAAAAGCAAAAATTTAGAACTGGGAAGAATATCATAAGCCCTTTTTTCCAATTCTTTCCTTGAAAAAAGAAAATCCATTCAATGAGTATTTATTAAGCCCCTTCTATATACAAGGCATTGTGCCAGGCACTGGTAATTCAAAGATAAAATATAGTCCCTGTACCCCAGGAGTGTACATTCTACTGGTGACCTGGCACAAGTAAGGAAATACAATATATGGGGCAGTGAAGCAGCATAGTGGATAGCCTAGAGTCAGGAGAACATAGGTTCAAATCTGACCATAGACACTTCTTAGCTGTGTGACCTTGGGGAAGTCACTTGTACCCATTTATTGTTCTTCTGTCTAAGTATCAATTCAAAGACAGAAGGTAAGGGTTTAAGCAAAAAGAAATACAGGTATCTGTTTCATATCATGATTTTCCCCATTGCTGTTTTGATATATCACAGATCGACATAAGAAATTAAATGGGAATTTTGGGGGAGTTTTGCAGAAGTTACAGATGACATGTGAAGGGCAATGGATGACACAGAAAAAGTTTAGAAACTCAGAAATGCAGTAAAAATATATATCATTATATACCATCCACATATCTTATCTTTTAATACCATAAATATACACAATTTCTTTTACTGTAAACACTCTCACAAAAGAAAAAGAAAAATGTTCAAACTTCTTGGATATGAAAAGGGCCAAAAATTTTTAGACAGATTTTTCCAGATTGTGGGGGGGCACTGTGCCCGTAAACCCCCACTTTGTGTACAATATATAATCTAAAGATGGAGAGAGCATGACCTGGAAGAGCCTTCCCATGAGACGAGGCACCTGAGCTTTTAAGCAGAAGGAAGGAGAGGAAACATCAGGCAAGTCCTAGAGGGCAATCTAAAAAAGAGTGATGTATTTTGGAATTCAGGAAGAGCAACCAGAACAATTTGGCTAAAATGGTGAGTATGTGAAAGGGAGTAATTTGAATTGTCTTAAAAGAGGGACCTAGATCATGGAGAACCATAAATACCAAATGGAGGAATTTTAGTCTGTACCTAAGGGACTAAACAGCTAGGTGATACAGTGTTGGGTCAGGCAGGAAGACTTCCTGAGTTCAAATGTGCTCTCAGACATTTACTAACTATGTGACGCTGGGCAAGTCACTTAATCCTGTTTGCCTCAATTTTCTCATCTGCAAAATGAGCTGGAGAAGGAAATGGCAAACATCTCCAATATCTTTTCCAGGAAAACCCCAAAATAGGTCAATGAAGAGTTGAACATGACTTGAAAAATGACTAAACAACAATGGGGACAAAGGAAATTCTGGAGCAGAAGAGTACTAGGAATTTTCTGGAAAGATAAGTAGAAGCCAGGCCATGAGGTACTTTAAATGCCATGTTGAGGAATTTTAGTTTGTACCCAAGGAACCAATGAAAATTCTTAAGCAGGGTAGTGATGTGAATAATAGGATCATAGCTTTAGAGCTGGAGCAAATGGAAAGGGCTATTTAATCCAATCCTATCAATTTACAAATGGGAAAACTGAGGTCCAAGGAAGGTAAGTGACTTCTCCAGGGTAACACAGGTAATACATGTAAGAAATGGTCACACTAATGGTCTTGGGAAAATTATTTTGATAGCCCTGTGGAGGCTGATTTGGTGAGGCGAGAAACTGAAAGAAGAAGCACCAATGAAGAGCTGATTGCAATAGTCCAAGCAAGGGGTGATATGATCTTGAATTAAGCAAAGATTTCCTATTCACTTCTATCCCTCATTAGAATGCAATCTTCTTATGAGAATGATGATTTCATTCATAGCATTTAGTCCCTAGCACCCAATAGCTTGCTGTCACCACTTAGAAAATGTTTGTTGATTGATTTATTGAACAAGGCTGAAAGTCTTTGCTACTTATTTTTAACAAGAAAGAAAAAATCAAAAGTAGGCTATTAAAACAGCATCCTGGGGCTCATAACAGAAAGAGAAGTGATGGTAAATAAGCACTTACCAGTCCCCCAGATTTTTAAGCTGTAGAGTAACCATTCAGGGCATGTTCTCCCATTGGTCCACCATATTTTCTCTCTTAGCCAGATTTTAGTGAAATTAATTTAGCAGGAACCAGCAACCAAATCCTGGTTATTCACAACATTACCAGATAAGGAGAGTCTGAACAAAAGATCCATAAATAATCTTCCTTTGGTCATTTGTTTCAACCTCATTTCCCACAATAAGCCTTTCTCCACCCCAGCCCTGTCAATGACTTACAACATGGGCTGATTTAATGTTCATCTGTTGCTCTCTTTACTCACTCTCTGGCACGAACATTTATGGATCATATCAAGACCAAAAGAAAGGGGAAAAGAGGGAGAACCAAAAGCCAAGAACTTCGTTAATCTCTAAACTATATTATTAACTATTATTATTTAAAAAACTATCATCATTAACTAGAATCTTTTAATTTTGGCATTGAATTCTAAAATCTTAGAAACAGAAGGGATTGAAGAGGTTGTTCAATTCAACCTAATGCAAAATTCACATATTATCTTTGCAAATCCTAAATAGTGGTCATCCCAATTCTGCTTGAATAGTCTGGTGAGGTTCAAAGGCATAAAGCACTTTGCAAACCTCAAAGCATTATGCCAGTGTTAGCTATGGTGAGTATGAATTCATTACAGCTAAGATTACTATATCAGATTTGTTATAAATTGAATTACGTATTTATATCAGCTCTTAAAGTTTTCCTTTTCTCCACACCTGTCCATGAAAATACATACACAAATATAAACTTTTATATTGAGGTTTATTTTATTGATTTGTGCTCATTATTCTATCCTATGAACATCTTTTTGCTTCCCAGTTCTATCATACGACATATTAACTTTTCTTATTGTTGTTATCCAAGTGGATAATAAAAGATGTTAAATGGGAGAGGGCAAAGGATAGAACCCAGTGGCATATCCATTGAGACACTGTTGAGGGATCTAAGATCCACAGACTTTTAAAATGGAACATTTATCCATTTCTAGTCTTCATTCGCCTTTTCCATTCTCTGTGATTACTCAAGTCTGAGATACTTAGGCTTTCTAGTAATATGGAGCTCTTGTGCAAGTTGGCAAAGCCTACAGACCTCTTCTCAGAAGAACATTTGCAAATAATTAAAGGAAACACCAACTTTCAGTTAGAGGTTAGTGAAATAAAGATTTCATTTTCTTTTCCCATCCACCTTCAAGATCTCCCAGAGATGTGTCCATCAGTCTTGGCATTTACTTACTTACCAGCACCTTTCGGGATAGAGTGTTTACAGGGGTCACCAGGCTCCAAAGAACTTCCTTTGGGACAACCCTGTGAGATATTTATGGTAAGTCTTATTATGTCCATTTTAAAGATGAAACATCCAAGGCTTTGGGAGATAAGACAAATCTTCCAGAAAATTCAATGTGGTAAGTGGGAGAATAAATCAAGAGGTAAATGTAAAAGAACTGCCTTGCTTCAGAGAGGACTCGATTAGCTTATGTAATATAAATATCTAGTGGAATCAGTCCAGTTGGTTTCATGATTTTCTCCATATTTGTTCAGCAGTATATGATTAGGAGTGAAGGAAGTGGATGATAAGAATGATCCAGGGTTGAGTTTTTTGGTTTGTTTGTTTGTTTGTTTGGGCAAGATTGAAAAATACATAAGAGGACAAGGGACTCAAGGAAGAGGACTATGTAGGAGTTGCCTGGTTTGCCATAGGTGGGGTCAAGATGGCCAAGAGAGAAGAGTCTAGCCAATGCAAGGACGATGGCCTGAGAAATAATGGGATCAAGGGATTAGAGGTCAGGGTTGGGGTTGCAAGGCAGAGGAAGAGGCAGAATGATCATAGATTGTAATCAGCTAAGAGGATTTCAGAGTTCACGAACATAGAACCTTTGTGGTGATTGCAAGGCTGAAGCTATGACCATCTTTATGAGAATGACCCATGTTCTTCTATCAAAAGGACACTTTCTACAGAATTCTGGAGAGTGGAAGTCTTCCTTATGACTCTTCTGGTCTGTGACAATTTGGTGGATTGACTATAGATGATGAGCCTTTTTCCTCTGGGTTTTGTCAGGAAGACATTCCACTTAGCATAGTTACAACTTCCGAGTGATCATCATCATTATTTTTTAATCCAAATAAATATTTTTTTCTCCAAGTTAAAAATTCAGGATAATTGAAACCATACAGAAACATCGAAATGGAAGAGAAAAATCTCATCTTGTGAAGATGAAGATTTGCCTGCCTGCCTGAGGATGGAGTGAATCTCATCAACCTGGAGTCGTTTCCATGCTGGGCTTTGACTCACTTTGAAGAATCACTTGGGCTTTTCTCGTTTCTCTTTAGGATACACCTGGGATTTATCATGAATTTCCTTATAAGGTAGTGACAAGGCAAGCTTTGGACACTTTCCAAGTTTTTTGCTTCAATAAGTGAGAGTGAAGCAACATCTCAAGACTTCTTGGCTAGGCTGGGGCAGGAAGAGAGACAAGCTGCCTCCCATGGCTAGTGCCTAGACAGTATGTCCTTTCTTCTCTTTGTCTTGGCATAAGAATGAGAAAGCCATCAGCAGCCCAAGAGGAAATGAAATCTTTTCTTTCTGTAATTTTGTCTGGACTCTGGTTTTCAGGTCAAAGGACTGTCTCAGCTGACCTTTGATTCTGAAGCTGGTCACATGCTTCCAAATACAGATTGATATTTCCTTTTGGAACTTTGGACCTTTTGGACCTTTCCAAGATTGGTCCTGGATAGGCCTACAGTTGACTTGAATAAACTGAAAAGGTCACCCTGATGTATCCTTGTTTTTTTCTGAGAATCTCAAAGAGTTAGTCAGTGTCAAGTTCTCTCTTTCTTTTTTTTTTTAATATTTTTTTTCTTTAAAAAATTAATATCTTTTATTTTCACACCATCATTTCTCAATATATCCCTCCTCCTGTTTACCCAGAGAGCCATCTCTTAAAATGAATTTTTTAAAAATTTTATTTGGTTATTTCCAAACATTATTCATTGGAAACAAAGATCATTTTCTTTTCTTCCCTCCCCTCCCTCCCACCACCTCTCCCACAGCCGACCCACAATTCCATTGGGTATCACATGTGTTCTTGATTCAAACCCATTTCCATGTTGTTGGTATTTGCACTAGAGTGTTCATTTAGAGTCTCTCCTCAGTCATATCCCCTCCACCCCTGTAGTCAAGCAGTTGCTTTTCATCGGCATTTTTACTTCCACAGTTTATCCTCTGCTTGTGGATAGTGTTTTTTAGATCCCTGCAGATTGTTCAGGGACATTGCATCGCCACTAATGGAGACGTCCATTACCTTCGATTGTACCACAATGTATCAGTCTCTGTGTACAAATGTTTTCCTGGTTCTGCTCCTTTCGCTCTGCATCACTTCCTGGAGGTTGTTCCAGTCTCCATGGAATTCCTCCACTTTATTATTCCTTTTAGCACAATAGTATTCCATCACCAACATATACCACAATTTGTTCAGCCATTCCCCAACTGATGGGCATCCCCTCGTTTTCCAATTTTTGGCCACCACAAAGAGAGCAGCTATGAATATTCTTGTACAAGTCTTTTTCCTTATTATCTCTTTGGGGTACAGACCCAGCAGTGCTATGGCTGGATCAAAGGGCAGACAGTCTTTTATAGCCCTTTGGGCATAGTTCCAAATTGCCCTCCAGAATGGTTGGATTAATTCACAACTCCACCAGCAATGAATTAGTGTCCCTACTTTGCCACATCCCCTCCAGCATTCATTACTTTCCATAGCTGTCATGTTAGCCAATCTGCTAGGTGTGAGGTGATACCTCAGAGTTGTTTTGATTTGCATCTCTCTGATTATAAGAGATGTAGAACACTTTTTCATGTGCTTATTAATGGTTTTGATTTCTTTATCTGAGAACTGCCTGTTCATGTCCCTTGCCCATTTATCAATTAGAGAATGGCTTGATTTTTTGTACAATTGATTTAGCTCTTTGTATATTTGAGTAATTAGACCTTTGTCAGAGGTTTTTATGAAGATTGTTTCCCAATTTGTTGCTACCCTTCTGATTTTAGTTACATTGGTTTTGTTTGTACAAAAACTTTTTAATTTGATGTAGTCAAAATTATTTATTTTACATTTTTTGACTCTTTCTAAGTCTTGCTTGGTTTTAAAATCTTTCCCTTCCCAAAGGTCTAACAGGTATACTATTCTGTGTTCACCTAATTTTCTTATAGTTTCCTTCTTTATGTTCAAGTCATTCACCCATTCTGAATTTATCTTGGTGTAGGGTGTGAGGTGTTGATCCAAACCTAATCTCTTCCACACTGTCTTCCAATTTTCCCAGCAGTTTTTATCAAATAATGGATTTTTGTCCCAATAGCTGGGGTCTTTGGGTTTGTCATAAACTGTCTTGCTGAGATCATTTACGCCAAGTCTATTCCACTGATCCTCCTTTCTGTCTCTTAGCCAGTACCAAATTGTTTTGATAACCACTGCTTTATAGTATAGTTTGAGATCTGGGACTGCAAGTCCTCCTTCCTTTGCATTTTTTCCTTCTTTTTTGTCAGTGGATACCCAATAGATTTGGCTCCACCCTCTTACTTTCACCCCATGCGTATCTACCTTCTTCATATGTGTTTCTTGTAGACAGCATATGGTAGGATTTTGGACTCTAATCCACTCTGCTATTCGCTTATGTTTTATGGGTGAGTTCATTCCATTCACATTCAGAGTTATGACTACTAGCTGTGTATTTCCCAGCATTTTGATTTCTGCTCCTTTACCTGCCTTTTCTTCTTTCACTATTTCCTTCTACACCAATGTTTGCTTTTGAACAGTCCCCCTTGTTCCCACCCTTATTTTACTTCCCTTTCTACCCCCCTCACTATGTATCCCCCCCTTATTTTCCCTGTAGTCTTTCTAAAATTAACCCCCTGCTCCCTCCCTCTCTTGTACTGCTTCCCTCCCCACCATTTGTTACCCTTCTACTCCCTTATAGGGTGCAAATCTATTCTCTGCCCCCAATGGATTGGATTGTTTTTCCCTCTTTGAGTCACTTTCAAAGCACGTAAAAGTTGAGTATTTCCTGTCTCTGACCTCTTTACCCTTCCAGTGTATTGATGTTCTCCCCCCTCCCACCATGAGCTTCTTTATGACATATAAATTTACCCCCATTTGTTTCTTTTCCCATTTCTTTTAATATTAACCTATTTTTAAGCTCTAGTTTTATATATATATATATATATATATATGCATACTCATGCATATGTATTTTTGCATGCATATATCTATATACCTATTTATGTCTTGTTCTTTCATCCTATACGTTTGTTGCTGTTCCCTCTAAGTATACTTCTTTTTGCTGTCCAGCTAATAACAACAGTTTTTAAGAGTTACCAATGACCTCTTTTCTTATAGGGATACATATCATTTTAACTTATTGAGTCTCTTAAAAATTTTTTTTGTTTTTCTTTTTTCCCCTCTTTTTAAATTATCTTTTGATGATTCTCTTGAGTTCTGTGCTTGGACATCAAATTTTCTGTTCAGGTCTGGTCTTTTCTTTACGAATTCTTGAAATTCTTCTATTTTGTTGAATGACCATACTTTCCCCTGTAAGAACCTAGTTCCCTTGCTTCCTGGAATATCGTATTCTATGCCTTTCTTTTTTTCAGTGTGGATGCAGCCATATCCTGAGTTATCCTCACTGTGGTTCCTCGGTATCTGAATGACTTCTTGGCAGCTTGTAATATCTTTTCTTTGGTCTGATAGTTCTTGAATTTGACTATAACATTCCTGGGTGTTGTCAGGAGGTGATCTGTGGAGTCTATCAATCTCCACTTTTCCCTCTTGTTCAAGGATTTCGGGGCAGTTTTCTTTAATAATTTCCCGTAATATAATGTCCAGGCTTTTTCTTTTGACATGGTCTTCTGGTAGGCCAATAATTCTTAAATTGTCTCTCCTTGAACGATTTTCTAAATCCTCTGTTTTGTGAATGAGATGCTTCATATTTTCCTCAATTTTTTCATTCTTTTGGTTTTGTTTTATAGTGTCTTGCTGCCTTGTGAGGTCGCTCGATTCTAGTTGTTGTATTCTGGTTCTTAAAGACTGGATTTCATCATTAGTTTTTTGATTGTCCTTTTCCTTTTGGTCGGATTTTCTTTGGTGGTCATCTTTCGTCTTCTTAACCTCATCTTTCATCTGCTTTGCCTCATCTTTCATCTTTTTCACCTCATCTTTCATCTGCTTTGCCTCATCTTTCATCTCCTTTGCCTCATTTTCCAGCTGGTTGATTTTGGCTTTCAAGACACTATTTTCTGTTTCCAGATGACTCATCTTAGTTTTTAAGTTCTTTTCCCAATTGTCTTCAGCCTCTCTTAATTGTGTTTTGAATTGCATTTTGAGTTCTTCCAAAGCCTGTATCCAATTCACTGGGATTTCTGATTTTTCCTTTGTTGGGTCCACCCCCTCTGTTTCATTCGCTCTTTGCTCATTACCTGTGCAGAAGCTGTCTATTGTAATTTCTTTCTTCTTTTTCTGTTGTTTGCTTGAGTTGACCCCTTCTTTGCTCCCCGTATTTGGCTGTGCTCTTGCTCCTCTCATTTTGTTTTTGTTTTGGGGCTGTCAGTCTCCCCTCTTGGAGCTTTGTCAGATCTCTTGGTACAGTCTCTAGGAAAAGAATGTTAGCTTCCCTGACCTCTGGAGGCTTTTGATTGGATTGAGTTCAATTGGGTTGGGCTGTATGTGGTATGAAGCACTGAGGCTCTGAAGACTCCTGGAAGGCTGGACCGCCCAGGCTTTCTCCAGTTCTCTCCAGTTCTCTCCAGCTGCTTCTCAGCTGTCCGCAAGTGCCTTTGCCTGCCTCCCTAAACTCTGAGGAGTTCTGATGGAATTGGGTTCAGCTGGATTGATCTGGATGTTCCCCGAGGCAACGGTGAGACTGGAGCCCTATGGAGGGACCCAGCCATGGCCCTTTTCTCCCTGGCTTCCTCCCCGCTGTCCAAGCTGGATGCTCCGAGCCAGGCGCCCCTCTGCTTCCAAGGTAGACCCTGCTAACCAGCACCTTTGCCCTCTCAGAGGTTCCCGCTGCTGCTGGGGGCTCAGCCCTCTGGGTTGTGGGGGAGAGGTCCTGGGACCTTCGCTCTGCCTTCCCCTTAGCCCTGAGTATTCTCGAATTCTGGCTTTTGGGGGGCATACCTTTTGATTTGAGTCCAGAAGGAGGGTTCCTGCTTCTGTCCTGTTGTTCAGATTGAATTTCGGTGCCCTAGGAGCATTCAGTCTGTATTGGTAAGGAAGGGTCTTCCAAGAGGTCTGAACTTTTGCTGATTGCTAAGCTGCCATCTTGACTCCGCCCCTCAAAATGAATTTTTTTAAAGAGAGAGAAAAGCATGCTCTTAAAAATATCACTGTTTATAAAATAAACCCACATAAATCATCAGCATTTCCATACATTACCAACAAAGCCCAGCAGCAAGAGATCTAACAAGAAATTCTATTAAAATTAAAATTATTAAATATTTTATTAAATAATTAAATAAAGCTCTTGGAAATGTACTTGCTAAGACAAATTCAGGAACTATATGTACTCAATTACAAAGCCTTTTTCACACAAATAAAGTCACACCTAAGCAATTGAAAAATATTAATTGCTCATGGGTAGAACAAGCAAATATGATAAAAATGACAATTTTAGCTAAATTAACCTACTTCTTCAGTGTCAAACCAACCAAACTGCTGAAAAATTATTTATAGAGTAGAAAAAATAATAACAAAATACACCTGGAAGAACAAAAAGTCAAGAAAACCAAGGGAATCAATGAAAAAAATGTGAAGCCTAGCAACACCAGATCTCAAATTGTATAACAAAGTGGTAATCATTTAAAAAATCTGGTATTGTCTAAGAAATAGTGGTGGATCAGTGGAATAGATTAGGTATATAATACCTAGTAATAAATGACCAGAGTAATTTAGTGTTTAATAAATCAAAACATTCCATTTTTGGGGAGGAGAATTCACTATTTGACAAAAATTGTTGGGAAAATTGGAAAATGGTATGGCAGAGACTATAGATAGACCAACATCTCACAACATATACCAAGTTTAAGGTGAATATGGGTAAATGATTTAGATATGAAGGATAATACCTAAAGCAAATTATGGGATCATAGAATAGTTTACCTCTCAGATCTATGGATAAGGGAGGGACCTTAGGACCAAATAAAGGACAGAGAGGATTATAGAGTATAAAATGGATACTTTTGATTATTTTAAATTTAAAGGGTTTTCCACAATTAAAATCAATGCAACTAAGATTGGAAGAAAAGTAGAAAGCTGAGAAAAAAATTTTAAAGCAAGTGTCTCTGATAAAGGCCTCAAGATTAGTCATTGAATTAATTTGGATTCATATGTCCTTTAGTGTTATTTTCTATGTGATTTTTTCTTACATTATTGTGGGCGTTATGTGCATTTTTCTATTGGTTCTGCTTTTTTCTTCCTGCATCTGTGGGCAAACTCTTTCCAAATTTCTCCAAAATTCCTCATATTACTATTTCTTATAGAATAGCAAAGTCCCATTACATTCAGAGACCATAATTTTGTCATACATTACACAATCAAAGGGTACTTACTTTGTTTTAAATTCATTTAGTGCCATAATAAGTATAGCTTCAATATTTGGAATATATACAGTATCCCAAAAGTTGGGTTTTAAATAGTTTAAATAGCAATAGGACACCAATTATCTGGAATTCTTGTCTCTGTCTTTACGGCATAGTTTCTAGCTTAATTTGAAAAGATGCAGTGACAGTCAAATACCTTGGTTCATGCCAAATATGCATATTTATATAGATATATAAGACACATACATATAGACATGTCAGTCATTTGCTTTATTGATTCAACTTACTATCTCATGATCCCTGAGACTTCATAGTCCAAATTCCTCCTATAGCTCCTTGAAAAGAGACTTTCATAGTTTTATATTTGTGTTTCCAGCACTTAGCACAGTCCTCAACACATAGTAAGTTCCTACTATATATTTTTTATTCATTCATTCATTCATTCATTCATTCATTCATTCATTCATTCATCCATATGACTTCCTAAACTCCTTTACCTTTACTTGTGTCCATTTGGCTAAGTTTCCTTAAAAATAAGACTCTAGCTGGTGAAATGAAATATGATTAAATTAATCATATTTTCAAAAATCTTTGACTTTGTGGGAGTGATAGTACCATATAAAATATTATCATTAATTAATTAAATTCCAGCATCCCAAAATGATTTCTAATGAGACCTGCCATTGGTTCATACCACTGCATGGCCAATTAAGAAATTAAAGGTAATGGTTCATATTTATACTATGCTTTAAGGTTTACAAAATATTTTTATCACAACAGTCTGTGAGGTGGTTAGCATGATATTTTATAGATGAGAAACTGAGACTCAGAGAGGCAAAATAAATGTGCTCATGGTCACACAGTTAGTTAGAATTGAACCTGTGATTTGAACTGACTTATTGTGCAGAGAATTCTGGGTTTGAATTAAGGAAGGTCTAAATGTGAAACTTTTGTCAGTCACTTACTAGTTGTGTGTCCATGGGCAAACCATTGTTTTCAGTCTCAATTTCTTCACCTATACAATGAGAGGGTTAGAGTTTAAGCTCTTCTCAAGCTCTAAACTCATGACCCTATGATTCCAAGTCCAGTTTATCATCTTATTCATCATCATATTACTTTTGGGATGCTAACTCTCTTTAGCACTTAGTTCATATTTGATGTTGAGGGGAAATGAGGCACTAGAAAGTCATGGAACAGATAGCAAAAGAAGGTTTATTTCACTGTTATATATGTCTTTTGTGCCTAGAGCCTTCTTCTCTATGGCTACCTTCCATTTTCTCCATTAAGTATCCTCTATGTACCTATTCTTAAAAAGATTTTCCTTCATTTCTTGCTTCTCTTCTAATTTTAGTTGCATTGGTTTTGTTTGTGCAAAAATTTTAATTTTAATTTAATTACATAATCAAAATTATCTATTTTGCTGTCTGGGAAGGTTTCAACTCTTCTCTGATCATGAAGTCTTTATCTATACATATGACTGGTAATTTCATCCATGTGTTTCTAATTTGTTTATCATATATCACCATTTGTGTCTAAATTGGACCTTATCTTAGTATACTATGTGAGATTTTGGTTTATACCTATTTTCTGTCAAATTACTTTCCAGTTTTCTCAATAATTTTTGTTGATTAGTGAGTTTTTATGCTAATAGCTATGATTTTTGTGTTTATCAAACACAAGACCATTGTGTTCATTTGCTTCTGTATATTATATACCTGGGGTGTATGGGGTGCTCAGGGAGGGATAATATCTCTGGTATGGAGGGCTTGTCAGCTCTCTCTTAGGGCAGCTCTCCAGCCTCTGACCCTCACCTGACACCCAGCTCTCACTTGTGGCTCCCAGTAGCTGCCAGCATGCGGCAGCAGCCACACCCCGGGCAAAGGCTTCCACAGGCCAGCTAAACCTTGTGAGGGTAGCCATCAGGTCGTCGACCCCTGGTGAACCAAGGCTTTGCTCACCCAGCATGTGGAGACTGCTTCGCCAAACAGACGGAAGAAACCAACAAGAAGGTTCAACGGCTGAGATGGTGACGCAGCAAAGCACTGTGGAGTGCTTAGGGTGTGTTGGAGCACAAAAGACAACATGGCCATCCAGTGCAGCTGAGGAAGTCTCCAGGTGTAATGATTTTTCGTGCCACTGGACCCAGGCTTCCAATGCTGAGAGAGTGGGACTGTCTCTGTGCATCGACTTTTCCACTTAAATCTTCATGCACAAGTATCTTTGTGCACTAAAATGCACAAAGACAATCGTCATCCTTGGGACTACTATTATATACCTAAGCTGTTCAATTGATCAACCTATCTTTTTTCTTTATGTACCTATTTTTTTACATACTGTTTTTATCATTAGACTATAAATTCCTTTACGACAGAGATTGTTTTTTGCCTTCTACCATATCCTCAGAACTTAGCACAATACCTGGTACATAGTAAACATTTAATCAATACTTGTTTATTATTTGAATATGCCTAATTCCTTATAATCCTTTCTCAATCTATTCATTTGGAATGGATTATCTTCTGAGCAAAAGAGATGTGTATTGTGGATCTGGAATGCCATGGCTAGGAAAGTGACTTGTGCTTTGAATAGAGGGAGTTAGTCTGACGGGGCTAGTTCTCAATTTTGAGTATGTTGATGTAGCATTTAGTTGTCATCAGTATTGTTTGATTGGAGGAAGAAATTCTGTTGGACTGATTTACTGAGAAACTGGTCAGAAATACACACACATATGCATATTTGACATGGAACACTGGCACTGCATCTTTTGAAGGTAAGGTAGAAACTGTGCCATAAAGACAGAGGTAGGGGCAGCATGGAACAATGCATCATGTGTACCATGTCTCCCATGAATCATTGTCTGCTTCCTGGCTACTGAACCAAATATATGACAATTTAGGACCTCAAGAAGACAAGTAACAAGTAGCATAAAATATGGGATATCTGCCCCTCTAGTCCAAGAGCAGACCAGTCTTACTTCTATTAGATTGGTTACCTTTTGGTTCACCTTTAATTAGAATAATATTAAACTAACCCCTTACCCAACAGCAAACATCTCTGTGCTTACAGGTCAGTAACTCATCACTGGCTATGCTAATACTAATATATTAGTAATTGACTGAAATTATTTTGGAATGGACATCAAACATTCATGGGGACAAAAGGAAGTCTGCATGGGAAACATGGCAGTTTTCCATGGACCCAGACACCAATGAGACAGAAAGATGCCTGGATGAATGTTAACTCCTCCCTAACCCCGAGCTATTCACATCCCTGATGAGCTCTCAGAAGTCAGGACTACTCAGGGGGGACAAATGACACATCCCAGGGCATGGACAGTCTGTACTGGCTTCCGGTTTTCCTTCACATGTGTTCCAGATTCTCAGTCCAGGCTGCAAAACCAAAGCTTGTTCCAATTACTTAAGAAACTTTCTCCCTTCCTCCCTCTCTCTCCCTCCCTCCCTCCCTCCCTCCTTCTCTCCCTCTCCCCCTCCCTCTCTCTCTGTCTCTGTCTCTCTCCTCTCTGTCTCTGTCTCTGTCTCTCAATCTCTGTCTCTCTCAGTCTCTCTGTCTCTCTCTTTCTCTCTCAATATGCATACAATCAGTCTATTAATTCCTCCACCATCTTAAAGGCACTCCAGTTCTTTAGAATCACCCATGCCCTTCCTCCACATACCCATTTCAGGGGATATTTGTCCTTGTGTGTCCTCTTTTTCTTCCCTTGATATCCATTTTAACCGGATTTCACTTTAATTAGAAAATGTTCTTGGAAAAAGGAAAATTTATATCATTATTTGGCTCCTTTCTGGCTGCTTTTATCATACCCCAAATTCCTCTTGTTATTGTGTGCCCAAGAAGTAACTCATTTTAATTAGTTGAAACTAATTATAGATACATTTGAAAAACACATTTTTTAAAAAGATAAAAATTTTAAAACCTACATTCATAAGCCATGGAGAAATGATTTTTGGATATCTTATAACATGGTTTTCCTCTGTTAGTGAAATAATCAAAAGCTGACTAGGTATCTTGGTCTAATTTGTAAATTAGAGCCCATTTTCAGTGATGGTCTGCATCCTTCAGTGCCTAAGCAGGGAAATGAACTATTTCACCACCATCATCTGAGAAGACAAACTCCAATGGATGCTGGGAAATAAAATATTTCCCTGAGGAGTAACCTTGGGACTTGGGAAAGAGTCTGCTTCTTTCAATATGGCAAACAAGTCTGAGGTTTGGAGCAAGTGAATAATCTCACTTTAAGAGATGCTGATTAGCAGATTAATTTTTAAAAAACATGGAAAGACCTACATAAAATTATCAAAAATGAAATGAGTAGGAACAAAAGACCACTATATACAGCTACAGGATTAATGTTTGAAAAATAACATGTTTGTCCACCTATAGAGAAATAGAAGCACTAAAGACATAGTTTATATGTAGTATATTTTTTTGTTAAGTGATATTTTCGTTAGTGTGGGGAGGAGAGGTAGGGAGGAACATACCTGGGAATTTGAATGAAACCAACAAATAAAATAGTAATTAAAAAAAAGAAAGATTCCCTGAAGGGACTATACATAGGGGGAAAGTAAGGCAGGAACTTCAAAGTGTCATTTTTTTCTTCCCAGTGGGGAATCACTTAAAACAATTTAAATAAGTTCTGTTGGTTTTTACAATTTCAACTATTTTAGTTGTTTCTGGAAATGTTTTTATTCCCTGCTGCCACTACCACCACTATCACTCTCACACACACACACACACACACACACACATACACCCACACACACCCACACCCACGCACATACACTAGAACCTTCTCTTATTCTATTTTTATGTAAATTTTATTTATTTACTTTTTAACACTTTTATTTTATTTTTAAAAATATTTTATTTTCCCAATTACATGCAATAGCAATTTTCAACGTACACTTTCTGAAATGATAAAATCCAAATTATTTCCTCCTTTCCCTTCTGTCCCTTTGCCTAGAGATGGTGAGCAAATTGATTTGGGTTATACATGTATTATCATGCAAATAATACTTCCATATTGGTCATTATTATAAAAGAATACTCACATAAAACCAAAATTCCACAGATTAAAAATACAAGTAAATTGAAAAATAGCATGCTTTGATTTGCATTCCAATTCCATCAGTTCTTTCTCTAGAGGAGGATAGCATTCTTTCTTGTAAGTCCTTTAGAATTGTCCTGGATCATTATATTGCTGACTGTCATTTTGTATAATGTTCTCTTGGTTTTGCTTTTTTCACTCTTCATCAATTAACGTATATTTCCAGCTTTTTCTGAGATCATCCTACCTATCATTACTTGTAGCACAATAGTATTCCATCACCAACATATGCCACAATTTGTTCAGCCTTTACCCAATTGATTGGACATTCCTTTAATGTCCAATTCTTTGCCACCACAAAAAGAGCTGCTATAAATATTTTTATTCAAGCAAGTCCTTCCCCAACCCCCATTAAAAAAATCTCTTTGGGATACAGACCTAGTAGTGGTATTACTGGATCAAAAATTTTGCATTTCTTTTATAGCCCTTTGGGCATAATTCCAAATTGCCCTCTAGAATGGTTGGATCAGTTCACAACTCCACCAATAGTGCATTAGTGTCCCAAGTTTGCCACATCCCCTCCAGCATTTGTCATTTTCTTTTACTGTCATATTGGCCAATCTGAGAGGTGTGAAGTTGTATCTCAGAGTTGTTTTAACTTGCATTTCTCTAACTAAGAGTGATTTAGAACATGTTTTCACGTGATTATTGATAAATGATTTCTTCATCTGAAAACTACCTATTCATATCCTTTGATCATTTATTAATTGGGAAATAACTTGTATTCTTATACATTTGACTTAGTTCTTTATATATTTGAGAAATGAGACCTTTTTTAGAGAAATTTGTTATAAAAATTTCCCCCAGTTTGTTTCTCTTCTAATCTTAGTTGCATTGATTTTGTTTATACAAAATCTTTTAAATTTAATATAATCAAAATGATTTATTTTACATCTTGTAATGTTCTCTATCCCTTGTTTTGTCATAAATTCTTCCCTTTTCCATAGTTCTGACAGGTAAACTATTCTATGTTCCCCTAATTTTTTTATAATAACACTCTTTACATTTAAATTATATACCCATTCTGACAATGTATTGGTATAGGGTGTGAGATATGGATCTAAACTTAATTTTTGCCATACTGTTTTACAATTTTCCCAACAAGTTTTTGTCAAAATAGTGAGTTCTTATCCCCAAAGCTGAAATCTTTGGGTTTATCAAACATTGTGTTGCTGAGGTCAAAGGGAAGTCTTTTAAAGAAAGTAAGACATAAAAAGACTAGAAAGATGGGGTGGGGGGAGGCAGGACTATGAATGCCAATGGATTTTAAAATTTTATATTAGAGGTGATGGATGGGGGTAACATGATCAAAGGATCATGTTGATAGTTGAATGGTTAGATTGTAATAGGAAGAGACTTAAGGGAGGGGGATGAATCCAAGTGCTCAGGTATGTAAAGTATTAATTAAAACAATAAGTCAGATTCATTTTATTTTTGCTAATATTAGACAACTTAGTTCATACATTTTTACTGAACTTGAGTTGTTGACTGTTGCTATGCTAGCCCTTGAAAAGGGGGGAAAGAACACTAGCTTTAGAGTCAGAGGGCATGAGTTCAAATGCAGATTCCATCATTTCTAATTCTTTCATCCTTCTTTTCCTCATTGCTTCCCTTCACTCCTAAACCCAAATCAGTCATCAAACATTTATTAAGTGCTGTGTGCCAGGCACTGTACTAAATTCTGGGGATTAAAAAAAAAACTGGGGCAAAAGACAGTCCTTACCCTCAGGGAGTTTACAATCTAATAGGAGAGGAAAATAATGCAAACAAATATATACAAAGCAAATTATGTACAGGATAAATAGGCAATAATCAAGAAAGAGAAGGCACTGGAATTAAGAAGTGTTAGGGAAGGGAACAAGGTATAAGAAGACTGGAAAGGTAGGAGTGGGCTAGGACTTTATAAAGAGCTTTGAATGCCAAACAGAGAATTTTGGTTTTTTTCCTATAAGCAAAAGGAAGCCATTGGAGTTTATTGAGTGAGTGAGTGAGTGTGTGTGTGTGAGTGTGTGTGTGTGTGTGTGTGTGTGTGTGTGTTATAACATGTTCTGACCTATATTTTACAGAAGTCATTTAAGAGGCTGAATGGAGGGTAGATTGGAGTGAGGAGATAATTGAGGCAAGCAGACTTACCAGCAGGCTATTGAATTAATCAAGGTGTGAAGTGATGAGGACTTGTATTACAGTGGTGGTAGTGTCAGAGGAGAGAAGGGAGTGTTTCAAAGGTAAAATCTATAGGTCTTGGCAGTAGCTTGGATCTGAGGCTGTGAGAGATAGTGAGGAACCCTGGAGGACCCCTAGGTTTTTACTCCAAAGGACTGAGAGGATGGTGTTGTCCTGGATGGTTATCAGGAAAATAGGAGAGGAGACAGAGGGGTTAGGGAGAAAGTTCGTGAGTTCGATTTTGGACATGTTGACTTTTTTTTTTTTAAGGAATATTGATTTATTTTTTTTTAAACATTATTTTATTTGGTCATTTCCAAACATTATTCACTGGAAACAAAGATCATTTTCTTTTCCTCCCCCCCACCCCCACCACCTTTCCCTCTCCCATAGCCGAGGCAAGATTCCACTGGTTATCACATGTGTTCCTGTTTCTAACCCATTTCCATGTTGTTGGTATTTGCATTAGAGTGTTCATTTAGAGTCTCTCCTCAGTCCTATCATCTCCTCCCCTGTAGTCAAGCAGTTGCTTTTCCTCGTTGTTTTTACTCCCACAGTTTATCCTCTGCTTGTGGATAGTATTTTTTAGATCCCTGCAGATTGTTCAGGGACATTGCATTGACACTAATGGAGAAGTCCATCACCTTCAATTGTACCACAGTATATCAGTCTCTGTGTATAATGTTTTCCTGGTTCTGCTCCTTTCGCTCTGCATCACTTCTTGGAGGTTGTTCCAGTCTCCATGGAATTCCTCCACTTTATTATTCCTTTGAGCACAATAGTATTCCATGACCAACATATACCACAATTTGTTCAGCCATTCCCCAATTGAAGGGTATCCCCTCATTTTCCAATTTTTGGCCACCACAAAGAGCACAGCTATGAATATTCTTGTACAAGTCTTTTTCCTTATTATCTCTGGGGTATAAACCCAGCAGTGCTATAGCTGGATCAAAGGGCAGACAGTCTTTTATCGCCCTTTGGGCATAGTTCCAAATTGCCCTCCAGAATGGTTGGATCAATTCACAACTCCACCAGCAATGAATTAGTGTCCCTACTTTGCCACATCCCCTCCAGCATTCATTACTTTCCATAGCTGTCATGTTAGTCAATCTGCTATGTGTGCGGTGATACCTCAGAGTTGTTTTGATTTGCATCTCTCTGATTATAAGAGATGTAGAGCACTTCTTCATGTGCTTATTAATAGTTTTGATTTCTTTGGCTGAGAACTGCCTGTTCATGACCCTTGCCCATTTATCAATTGGAAAATGGCTTGATTTTTTTGTACAATTGATTTAGCTCTTTGTAAATTTGAGTAATTAAACCTTTGTCAGAGGTTTTTATGAAGATTGTTTCCCAATTTGTTGCTACCCTTCTGATTTTAGTTACATTGGTTTTGTTTGTACAAAAACTTTTTAATTTGATGTAATCCAGATTATTTATTTTGCATTTTGTAACCCTTTCTAAGTCTTGCTTGGTTTTGAAGTCTTTCCCTTCCCAAAGGTCTGACATGTGTACTATTCTGTGTTCGCCTAATTTTCTTATCGTTTCCTTCTTTATGTTCAAGTCATTCACCCATTTTGAATTTATCTTGGTGTAGGGTGTGAGGTGTGGATCCAAACCTAATCTTTCCCATACTGTCTTTCAATTTTCCCAGCAGTTTTTATGAAATAGTGGATTTTTGTCCCAAAAGCTGGGGTTTTTGGGTTTGTCATATACTGTCTTGCTGAGGTCACTTATCCCGAGTCTATTCCACTGATCCTCCTTTCTGTCTCTTAGCCAGTACCAGATTGTTTTGATGACTGCTGCTTTGTAATATAGTCTGAGATCTGGAACTGCAAGTCCCCCTTCCTTTGTATTTTTTTCATTATTTCCCTGGATATCCTTGATCCTTTGTTCTTCCAAATGAACTTGTTATGGTTTTTTCTAAATCAGTAAAAAAATTTTTTGGAAGTTCCATGGGTATGGCACTAAATAGATAGATGAGTTTGGGTAGGATGGTCATTTTTATTATATTGGCTCGTCCTACCCATAAGCAGTTAATGTTTTTCCATTTGTTCAAGTCTAGTTTTAGTTGTGTGGAGAGTGTTTTGTAGTTGTGATCATATAGTTCCTGTGTTTGTCTTGGGAGGTAGATTCCTAGGTATTTTATTTTGTCTAAGGTAATTTTGAATGGGATTTCTCTTTCTAGTTCTTGCTGCTGAGCTGTGTTGGAATTATATAGAAATGCTGATGACTTATGTGGGTTTATTTTGTATCCTGCAACTTTGCTAAAGTTGTTGATTATTTTGATTAGCTTTTTGGTTGAATCTCTAGGATTCTTTAAGTAGACCATCATTTAATTTGCAAAGAGTGATAACTTGGTCTCCTCCTTGCCTATTTTAATGCCTTCAATTTCTTTTTCTTCTCTAATTGCTACTGCTAGTGTTTCTAGTACAATGTCAAATAATAGAGGTGATAATGGGCATCCTTGTTTCACTCCTGATCTTATTGGGAATGCATCTAGTTTATCCCCATTGCAGATGATATTAGCTGATGGTTTTAGATATATACTGTTTATTATTTTTAGGAATGACCCTTCTATTCCTATGCTTTCTAGTGTTTTTAATAGGAATGGGTGTTGTATTTTATCAAAGGCTTTTTCTGCATCTATTGAGATAATCATGTGGTTCTTGTTGATTTGCTTGTTGATGTGGTCAATTATGTGGATGGTTTTCCTAATGTTGAACCAGCCCTGCATCCCTGGTATAAATGCTACTTGATCATGGTGGATGACCCTTCTGATCACTTGCTGGAGTCTTTTTGCTAGTATCCTATTTAAGATTTTTGCATCTATATTCATTAAGGAGATTGGCCTATAGTTTTCTTTCTCTGTTTTTGACCTGCCTGGCTTTGGGATCAGTACCATGTTTGTGTCCTAAAAGGAGTTTGGTAGAACTCCCTCTTTGCTTATTATGTCAAATAGTTTGCTCAGCGCAACCACCCCGAGTTCATCTCTGTGAGCCCCCTGTGCTCAGCACAGGATTCTCCCATGAAACCGCCCTGAGATGTTGTTTCCTGGCAGTCCCCAGATCCCAAGGACCCTGGAGTTCCCCCCCAGACAGAGACGTTCCCCACTCACTCGCTGTCCCAGTGAGCACTCCAGTAGCTCACTCTGGTTAGGTGGGGGAGGTGGGGGGGGGAGGGTGGCTCAGTTCACGTTTCTGTGCAAGCTTTCCTCCTTCTTATTATAGTGTGGAAATGTTCAAACCCCACATACCTTTGCCTCTGTGGGGTACTGGGGAGTCCTTCTGTTCCTCCAAAGGTGATTTTTATGCTGCTTTGATGTAGTCTATTTCGTTCGGTGCTGGGGAGAGGAAGCATGTGGCGTCTAGATTGCAGCCATGTTTACCTGGAAGTCTGACATGTTGACTTTTAAGATGTCTATTGGACATCCAGTTTGAGATGTCCAGATTTGAGATTGGAGGTCAGCAGAGAGAATAGGGAAGGATAGGTAGAGTTGAGAATGCTTTCCTCCCTTCCTGGCTCATTTCTAGAAAACATAGACCAGAAAAACAGCAACAAAAATGTGCAACAAGTTTCCTTTTTCTGAATTCCTTTAGTTTATACACAGTTAAGCAACATGACATCATTGCTGGAACACCTGCCCTAACATCAGGTAGGCTTCAGTTTCAGTCCTGCCACAGACACCTACTAGGTATATAAACTTGGAGCCCCATGCATTACACTGGCAAGATTCTTCCTTCCTTCCTTCCTTCCTTCCTTCCTTCCTTCCTTCCTTCCTTCCTTCCTTCCTTCCTTCCTTCCTTCCTTCCTTCCTTCCTTCCTTCCTTCCTTCCTTCCTTCCTTCCTTCCTTCCTTCCTTCCTTCCTTCCTTCCTTCCTTCCTTCCTTCTTTTCTTTTTCTTTGTTTCTCTCTCTCTCTCTCTCTCTCTCTCTCTCTCTCTCTCTCTCTCTCTCTCTCTCTCTCTCTCTCTCTCTCTCTCTCCCTCTCTCTCTCTCTCTCTCCCTCTCTCTCTCTCTCTCCCCCCCCCCTCTCTCTCCCGTCTTAGAATCCATGCGATTCTTTTTTTGTTTATTTTAATTGAATTTATTTTAATTTTTTATTCAAGTATTTTTCCATGGTTACATGATTTATGTACTTTCCCTCTCCCTTTTCCATTCCCCCTCCCAGAACTGACAAGCAATTATCACTCAATACCCATTTCTATATTATTCATTTTTGTAATAATTTTTTAAAAAACAAGTCTCCAAATCCTATACCATATAAAAAAATGAAAAATCAAATGTTTCCTTTCTGTGTTTCTACTCCCACAGTTCTTTCTCTCGATGTTGATAGCATTTTTTCATATAAGTCCCTTGGAATTTACCTGGATCATTGCATTGCTGTCAGTAGCAAAGTCAAATACATAGGATCATCCCACAATGTTTCAGTCTCTGTGTACAATATTCTCCTAGTTCAGTCATTTCACTCCGTGTCAGTTTGTGCAGGTCTTTCCAACTCATATGGAAATTAAGCAGTTTATAGTTCCTTATAATACAATAGTATTCCATCACCATCATATACCACAATTTGTTCAGCCATTCCCCAATCAAAGGACACCCCCTTCATTTTTCCAATTTTTTGTTACCATAAAAAGCATGGCTCTGAATATTTTTGTGCAAATATTTATTATTATTATCTCTTTGGGGTACAAACCTAGTAGTGGTATGGCTGGATCAAAGGGTGTGCAGAATCTATACAATTTAAAGACAGAAGAGAGGTGAAGGCTAGGCTAGGCCAGACAATCAGAGTGAAGTGAATTTCTCAGGATCACACAGTGAGGAACCTCCCTGAGGTCAAATTTGAACACAGGTCCTCCTGACTTTAGGCCTAATGTTCTTTTCACCATGTTACTTTGCTCCCCCAAAGCAAGATGATTTCTAAGATCCTTTACCACCCAGACTTACCATCCTGTCTACTTTTTGGCAGTCAGTGAAAGCAACAATAGAAAAAGTCTGTGACATTTGATTTATTCATAAATTCCAGTTCTGGAGTTTCACCAGAACAATTGACCCATATTCCTAGCCTTGTTACCTTTGTTCTTTGACAATGGAATTCAGACTGGTGTAAGAGAAAGGGGGAGGTCTCATTCCCATATGATTAGATCTCTACCTATAAGTCAGCAAGAACTATTTAATTCCTGGCCTATTTTTTTTTTCAGTAAAATATGGGGCAATTCCTGGGCAGACTGTTGAGCACCACTTTGCTCAGTGCTTAGATTAGCAGATAAGAAGAGGGAGGCGAAAGTTGTGGGCTTCTCATGGATAGATGTAGCTCTGGAGACATTCCTTTACTTCTGAAGGTGTGTCGGGGGACTGGTAGCCATTTTTAGGCATCATGGTAGAGTGGGAAAGAGTTCAATGATTGGGATAAGAGCAAGGGTTCTGGATTTGTGTCCTAGCTTAGCCATTTACTACCTACATGACCTATGACGAATCACATCATAGCTCTTGCCTCAGTTTCCTCATCTTTAAAAAAAGGAAAAAAAAATTAGATGGTCCCTGAAGATATTTTTAGCTCTAAATCCTTAAAAAAAAAAAGACTAAGAAAGAATCCTAAGTCCAAGATGAGAAAGATAACTTGAAAGTGTTTTTAAAGGCCAAATGTTTCCATATAGGATATTCAACTTCAAATTCACCAACAAATTGACTTCGACTACCATGAACAGATGACTCAGTCCACTGAGAGAGAAACGCAGATGAGGATGACAGGCTTCCTTTAAGGGATCAATCAACAGCCATTTAAGTGTCTATTGCATGCTAACTGCTGGGTGTTTTACAGTTTCCAAGGGGAAGTAGACAACTTTAATGCAAGGTGGAGCATGGTAAATGCTTAACAAGACAAACTGGCTTCCTTGCTGTTCTCCCCACACATTCTGGCTCCCTCTGAGTGCCTTCGCTCTGTCTATTCCGTTTGCATGGAATGTCCTCCCTTCCTCATCTCTGGCCCTTAGAATCCCAAATTTCCTTCAAAGCTCAGTCCAAGAATCCCCCTTCTACGTGAGTCTTTCTCTGATCCTCGATGTTGCTAGTACCCTTTGCCTAAATACCCTCTGTTTGTTTTGTGTATAGTTACACGAGTGTTAGTCCCCACACGGATAGATTCCTGAAGCTTATAGATCCGAACCCTATCAATCAATCAAAAGTAAATTAAAGGGGGCAGCTGGGTGGCTCAGTGGATTGAGAGCCAGGCCTAGAAATGGGGGGTCCTGGGTTCAAATCTGGCCTCAGACACTTCCCAGCTATGTGACCCTGGGCAAGTCACTTAACCCTCATTGCCTAGCTCTTACCACTCTTCTGCCTTGAAACCAATATACGGTATTGATTCCAAGATGGAAGATAAGGGTTAAAAAAAAAACAACTAAAAGTAACCAACCAATAGATGTGTGACCCTGGGCAAGTCACTAAACCCCCATTGCCTAGCCCTTACCATTCTTCTGCCTTGGAGCCAATACACAGTATTGACTCAAAGATAGAAGATAAGGGTTAAAAAAAATTAAAGGGGCAGCTCGATGGCACAGTGGATAGAGAGCCAAGCTTGGAGTCAGGGAAGCCTGGGTTCAAATCTGACCTCAGGTACTGCCTGTTTGTATGACCCTGGTCAAGTCCCTCATTTGCCTAGCCCTAAGTGGTCTTAGGGTTGTTACTGAGATAGAAAATAAAGATAAAAAAGTAAATTAGATATGAATAAGTTCTTAAACAATTTGAAATGCAGATAATTGACAGGAATATATATGAAGGATTTTATATGTGCCAAGCATTGTGCAAAATGCTGGGGATTCAAATTCAGGCAAACAAGAATGTCCCTGAGCTAAGGAGTTTGCTTTGTAATGAGGGAAGGTAACACTTAGATGGGGAAAAAGAAAGTTGGGGTTTGGAGGGCACATATGGGTAAGTTAGGGAAAGATAACAGGGGAGTGGTATGGAGGTTTGCTTCCCAGTGAGAAAAAGCTCATTTATCAGAGCTGGGAAGCAGGGGACCAGGGCTGGGCTCTTCTTACAGAGACAGGGAGTGAGGGTGTTGCCAATGACATAGATCAAATGGTGAGAGGACTGGTATCACAGGACCTTTGGGTCACCAGAACAAAGCAAATGATGTCCATTAGATTGTAAGACCCTCAAGGTAGGGGCCATTTTTTACCTCTTTTGGTAACCCCAGTGCTTAGTAAAAAGTTCTGCACATAATAAACAGTAAATGGGTATTGACTGGCTAATTAATTGTAAATGCTTTTTGTGTGTTTCCTCCCCAATTAGATTGTGAATTCCTCAAGAGCGGGAACTGTCTTTTGCCTTTCCTTGTAACCTCAATAGGGAATGTGGTTCCTGGCACATAGTAGGTGCTTGATAAATGTTTATCAACTGAACCATTGAAAGAAACACAAGAAAAATCTTTTGATTAGTTGAGAATTTGTTACATAGACCCCTGAGAGGGAATTAATCTTGGAAGAGAGTACCTCTTTTTTTCATCTTTCTCTCTCTCTCTCTTTCTTTCCCTCTCCCTCTCTTTCTTTTCTCTCTTTCTCTGTCTCTCTTCCTTTCTTTCTCTCTTTCTCTGTCTCTTTTTCTTTGTCTGTTTTTATCTGTCTCTTTTTCTATTTCTCTCTGTCTCTTTCTCTCTCTGTTTCTCTGTGTTCCTTTCTCTCTCTGTCTCTTTTTCTCTGTCTCCGTCTTTGTCTGTCTCTGTCTCTTTTTCTGTCTGTCTCTGTCTCTTTCTCTCTCCATCTGTCTCTGTCTTTCTCTCTCTTTTTCTCTCTGTCTCTGTCTCTCTGTGTGTGTCTCTCTCTTCATCTCTTTTTTTATCTTTTTGACTGTGTCTGTCTTTCTGTCTGTCTCTCCCCTCCCTCTTCCCATTGACTATGTTACAGGAGAGACTGGTCCAGGAGAAGATAACACATTGAATCAATAGTAGAAAGAGACATGCCAAAGGCAAACAGATGGTCAACTGAGAAAAGGTAACCAAATCTCTAGAGACAGACTTGAAGAAGTAAAGGCTCCCATTAGGGTTTTGACAACTGTGTTTCTAGAGCAGCCATGGCTGGTGATTGCTTCTACATCAGAAGTTGAGAGAAATATAAGTTAAAACTAGGACCCCCAAGGAAAGGTGGCCTCAGTACTCTATAAAGGCACTGGTCTGTAACACCTAGAAGAGAGTGACATCCACAGGGACCTATCTGATGACTACATGAAGGAAGAAAAGGACTTCTAGTAACCAAGACTTGTGAATTATTCCTTTGCCACATGGGTTCCCTCCATGTACATTTCATTATCTTTGCACTTTTAAAATTTGAGCCCACTCATCCCAGAACCTTGTATGTGCAAGAGGAGATTGTACCTTCAGTATGATGGGATTGCTTCTGTATTAACTCTCCTGGCTACATCTGATTAGTAAATACCCATTTTAAAAATCCTTACCTTCCGCTTTAGATTCAATACTATGCATTGGTTCTAAGACAGAAGAGGAACAAGGGCTAGGCAATGGGCGTCAGTGATTTATTTGACCAGCGTCACACAGCTAAGAAGTGTTGTAAATATCCTTTAAAAAAACTTATTGTCCCAGTTGAAAACCAATGGGAAACATACTTGTAGGGGTTCCAGTGATAGGACTTTAATTTTTTTTAATTGATAAATAAATAGCATGCTGTGAAAGCACCTGTTTTTAAAACAAAAAACAACTAACAACTGTATCATGTTGCCTTCAGTACTAAATCCCCAGTGATGCTTAGGGTTACCCCTAGGAAGAAAGGAAACAAAGAAACAACACATTTATTATGTTTCAGGCACCATACTAAGTGATTGGAAATATATCATTTGATCCTCACAACCCTTGAAGGTAGGTATTATTATCTCCATTTTTTAGATGGGAAAACTGAGACAGACCAAAATTAAGTGATTTGTTCAGTATTACACACAGGTATTAAGTGTCCAAGACAGGTTTTGAACTCTGATCTTCTGGCCTCCAGGCTGAGGAATTCTATCCACTGTGTCACTCAGATGGCCTGAGGACCCTGAGGAAGTAATAGTTGCTACTCTCTGGGAACCCAAAACTGACAAAAGGAATTAAATTTGGGAGAGTTAAGAGGGGGTACTACATGATGTATAATTGAAAATTTGTTACCCTAAAAAAAGAACTACATTTCCCAGGAGCCCACTGACTTCCTGTTATTACATACTTCCTGTAGACAGGGGATATTAGGCGGAGACATGGAAGCACCTTTTTACTTCTATCCCAAGCTTGGTAGTGATAAGGAGGGTGTTTGAACTGGCTGATCAGCCATGGGCACATGGTTTTTTATTTGTGCCCTCTTTATTCCTTGATTTCTAATGATCTTTAATAAAATATAAAATATAATATTTTTATTATTTGAGATATAATTTTATATTTTACAATGTACACACACATATTTTCTTCCCTTATAGAATATAAGCTCCTTAAGGACAGTAACTATTTCTTTTTTTAATATCTTCCATGCCCTGTGAAATTCTTATCATTTTTGTTGCTTAATAAATGCTTATTGGTTAATTGATTAGCAGTATTAAAAAAAAAAAAAACAGTGCTGTGAATTAGATAAGGGACCAAAGACTTTCAATTTGAAAAAGATCAGGGAGGAGGGGGCACCTGTGCTGATGGATTGGCAAGATTTCAATAGAAAGATGCTGGATTGAAGGGAGGAAGTAAGAAAACATTCCAGGAATTAGCATGAGGAAAGGCTAGAGATGGGAAAGTGTGGCTCTCTTCAGGGTAAGAGGAACAGCACATTTTGACTAAAATATAGGATATGTGAGTTGGGGAAGAGTGTGAAACAAGCCTGGAAAGGTGGGATGGGGTCAGATTGAGAGGTTGGGGGAGCTTTGAAGGCTGAGCTAAAGAGGTTGAATTTATTCAGTAGGCTACAGATAGTCATCAAAGGGCTGTGAGCAGAAGACCAAGGGAACAAATTCATTCACAAAGAACATTTTTCTGGTGAGTGGTTTAAGGATAAAAATGGAGCAAGACTGAAGATAGGAAGAATGAGAGTACCTTTTTTGGGGGGGAGATTTAACTTGGAGTAAATTAGTAATTAGTACAACTGGTAATATTTATTAAACTGTTTCCTTAAGAGCAAAATTCATTCTTTTTTACACAAGAATTTCCTTTGGTAAAAAGTAGATTGAGGGAAAATAATGACAAATTGGCTTGGATTCCCATTCTGGCAATGAAGGCTACCCATGGAAATAATGAAGACAGACTAATTCATAATATCTCAAGAATGGCAATAGTAGAAATGCCAGCTCCAAGGGGGTAGGTGATTAAGTTCTAACAGGAAATTTGGCTCCTTTGCCTTTTGTCCAGATTGATACAATTTGGGTTTTTTTTTTTTAATTCATTTATTCGCTCTGCTCCGTGAGTCATTGAACAACACAAAAACTTCACACCAGCTTACATTTGAGCAAATTCACAGAAGCCAGCCTAAAAAAGGGCAGGAAGGGTTGAGCCATGGAGACAGGAGACTACCCCCTGGACAGTCAGGGATGTGGGAAGAGAAAGGATGCTTTAACAGGAATTGGCTATTCCAGTTTCCTGAGAATCTGAATGCTTACATATGCAATGTCCCCAGCAATACAGAAAGAAACCATAAACTTGTTAGATGGCAGATAGTTTCTCAATCTCTGAAAGGTTCTCAATCATTTTCTCCCTTATAAATATTGAACCTGTGAACATAGAAAGCAACATAAAATTGAGCTATGAATCCATTGCTTCATATACCTCCAAAGTTGGTCCTATGATCTTAGAAATAGTTTTTCTCAATATTTGTGTTTTCAGAAACTTACTATCTAAATATAATTATTTATTATTAATCAATATTTAATTAATTATTTTATTGTTACAATTATTTTTATTTATGATTATTTTAAGTTCATAATTAATTATTAGCAATTAAAATAATATTATTATATCAAGAGATATTTTTGACAAAATACCCCAAAAAACCTTCTAATAAAATACAACATCCATTCCTATTTTAAAAAACCCCAACAACAACAATACAAGAAAGCATTGGAATGAATGGAGATTTTATTAAAATTATAAGGACCAATTAGGTGGGACAATAGATCAAGTGCCAGTCTTAGAGTTGGGAGGACCTGGGTTCAAATCTGGCCTCAGACATGTTTGCCCAACTCTTGCACTTTTGTCCAAAAGTTGTCATTAGGATAGAAAATAAGAGTCTTAAAAGAAATATAAGTAGTATTGATCTAAAATTAAGAGCAAGTATTGTCTGTAATGTGGTGATAATCTAGAAGTCATCTCAATAAGAACAGTATGTCCTTTATTACCACTACTATTCAATATTGTATTAGAAATGCTTTTGTTGTTATTTAATCATTTTTAAGACATGTCCACCTCTTTGTGACTTCATTTGGGGTTTCCTTGGCAAAGATACTAGAGCGGTTTGCCATTTCCTTCTCTAGTGAATTTTATGGATGAGGAAATTGGGGCCAACAGAATTAAGTGACTTACCAAGGGCCACACAGCTAGTAAGTGTCTGATGTCAGATTTGAACTCAAGGAGGTGAGTCTTCCAGAGTTCAGACCCAGCACTCTATCCATTGCACCATCTAGTTACCATTAGAAATGCTAGGTATAGCAATAAGAAAACAAAAAGAAATTGAAAGAATAAAAATAGGAAATAAAACCATCACTCTATGAAGATGATATGATGGTATACTTAGACAATCTGGAGAATTAACTATAAAACGAGTTGAAACAACCAACAGCTTTAGCAAAGTGTCAGAATAGGAACTAAAACCTTGCGAATCATCAGTGTTTCTATATACCATGAAAAAAACCAAGAGGAAGAGATAGAAAGGGAAATTCCATTAAAAATAATTGCAGAGGAAGATTGCAAGAAGATGGTGGCATAAGGCAGGAAATTATCTGATTCTCCCAAATTACCCCACAAATAATTTAAAATGATGCCTCAAAGTGAACTTTGGAGAGGCAGAAAAAAACCCAAAAGTTGGGGTGAAGTCGTCATCTGGATTAAGATAATTTGGGAGGACATAAGGAAAGATCTGACTTCCCCAAGTGGCATTTTGTGGGGAATAAAGCGAACAGAACTAGGAGAACTTTGAACATAGTAATAGCAATATTATGAGGCTGATCAATCAAGACTTAGCTGCTCTGATGAAGGCAATAGTCTAGGACAATTTCAAAGGATCCACAATGAAAAATGCTATCCACCTCCAGAGAGAGAACTGATGGAGTCTGAGTGTAGATTAAAGCATACTTTTTAAACTTTATTAATATTTCTTGCTTTTTGTTTTAATTTATGGCACCACAGCTAATATGGAAATGCTCTGCATGATTTTACTTGTATAATTGATATCACATTGCTTGTCTTCTCAATAGGTGAGAGAGATATGGGAGGAAGGGAGAGCATTTTGGAACTCAAAAGAAAAAAAATTCTTTTAGGACCCTTACATCCCATCTTAGACTCAATACTGTGTATTTATTCCAAGACAGAAGGGTGGCAAGGGCTAGGTGATGGGAGTTAAGTGACTTTCTCAGGGCCACACTACTAGGAAGTATTTGAGGTCAGATTTGGATCTGGGACTTAATGTCTCTAGGCAGCCAACTAACTAGCTGCCCCCAGGAACTCGGAATTTTTTTTTTTTAATGAATGTTAAAAATAAATGATGTAGAAGAAAAGAAATTATTGTATATTTTGGAAAGGTAAAGTGGATTATTTCAAGAAAGCTTGAAATTCTGGAACAAATCAATCAATCAACAAACATTTATTAACTGCTTAATATGGGATAGACTGTTCCAAGTGCTAGGGATTAAAAAAAAAAAGCAACTGTTTTTGTCCTCAGAAAGCTTACATTCATTCTAGAAGGGAAGATAACATGTACATATATAAATATAAACAAAACACAACCCAGTTGAATTGCTTGTTGGTGTTGGGAGGGGGGACGAAAGGGGAGAGAAAGAAAATGAATCATGTGAACGTGGAAAAATATTTTAAAAAAATAAATAAAGATTGAAAAAAAATAAGTAACTGCTATGGGATTTGAAGCCAATTTTCCTGATATTGACCCTCCTCCCTTTCTAATTTTCATACTAGTTGTCAAGTGAAAATTATTTATTTATTAATAAATATGGTTTTCAATTGAAAAAATACAAAATAAATGAGAAATAATTCGGTGGGGATAAGGGGAGACAGTAGTGGCTGGGGGGGCTTCATGTGGGAAGTGGTTTGAACTGAACTAAGTAAATTAGGGATTCCAAAAGAGTAGAGTAGAGAAGAGATACATTCCAGATGTATACAAAAGCCCAGAGATGAGAGATGGAATGTTGAATGTGAGGAATATGTATATATTTTTGAACCTTTACCAAGGAGTAAGCAATTAGAGTGAAGTGACTTGCCCCAGGGTCATACAGCTAGGAAGTATCTGAGGCCATTTTTGAACCCAGGTCCTTCTAACTCTTGGCCTGGAACTCTATCCACTGTTCTACCTCGCTGCCCTATGAGGAATGTTTTTTAAACAATTTGCCTTGACTGAAGACTATGTGAAACTACAGTTGGGCTGATTGCTTTCTCAAATAGTGCTAGGAAATAGAAACGTTATAAGTTTATAGGAGAAAGTGTGCCCTTTAGAAGAAGTATCTTCTAAATTATGATTAAAAAATAAAAATGGAAGAAAGCTAATGGATACAGAAAGGGAAGAAACTGAGATTCAGGACTACTCAAATTTTATTATATTGGTAATCTAATATCCGGTCTCAGTTCTTTCATTTACTAATTGTGTGAAATTAAGCAAGTCATTTTTCTAGTCTTTCTGGGCCTTAATTTCCTCATTTGTAAAATGAGGGAATGGAACTGAATGATCAATAAGTCATCAATTCCCTATTTGGGTTAACATACCAGTAAGGGGAGGAGAAACTTGTCAAGGTGAAATAGTCCATCAATAACTCTTTTATCGTGTTGGAGAAGCATATCCCACTATTGCCATTGAATACTTTACCCAAGATCTTGGTGAATCAGAATTTTCAGTTCTGTTCTCAACAAAAACCAAAAAACTACATGAAGACAAACTTTTGGTTGACAAGAAATAGAATCAAGGTTCTCCCTAATTTTTTTATTCTGTTTTGATAAATATCATACAACTTTATTGTATTAAAAATTATTGCATGCCAAATAGTATCCTTTAAAATTCAAAATTTTAAATTTTCTTTCTTATGTGTATATGCTTGGTAAACTTCATAATGTATTTTCTTTCCTATTTCATGTTAAAAAAAGGTATGGAAAGTTTTACCGAAAACCAAGAGATACGGAGACCAAAGAAGGTTAGAAAACCTTCTCTAAGTTAATCAGAATTTGTAAAGCACCTACTATGTGTCAGTACTGTGCTAAATTCTGAGGATTCAAAGAAAGCTGGTCTCTTTCAGTTTTAATTAAGATTTGCTTCTAATATTGTATTATTTATAAGTAATACTCTGTATAATTTTCTAAGTGAGGCTTGGTCTGTGCTTCAAGCCTCTTTCGTCATTCCTTTGTCCTGACATTCTCTTACAGTTGCTGCCCCAAAGAATCCTTTAAGTTGAGGTAGAGTTTGTGAAGTCCAAGAACAGACTTAAGCCAAGGATGTCCTTGGGTTCCCCACTGAAATGAACTTTGGAGATCAAAACTTGACCAGACCCAACTCAATCTTTCCATCTAGTTCATCAAAACTTATTAGAATTTTGTGACCTGGAATCACCATAAAAGAAGTAGAAAGAGACTAGGAGAAAATTATTTTTCCTGCTCATTAGGTATTTACCAATTAGAGATGTCTAGAGGAGGATGGAATAATGAGCTTCTAAAATTGTATTTAATGACTCAGGATGCTGATGTCTTTGATCACTGAGAGATTGCTGACCAATTAATTTATTGGTTTTTGCTGCAAGTTAATAAAATGATTTTCTTACCTGAAACCCAGGCTACTGGAATTTTGAATCATCACATAATATTTTAAGATTCTTTTGTTTCTGGGACAGAGGAAAAGCTCCTATAAGGAAGCTAACTCTAACTTCAGTGAGAAAAAATTCTTAGAACTCACATGACTGTATTACTGTACAATTGTAGTGTATAAGCATCCTGTAATACTCCTTCACATAGTCCTTAAGTAATCAAATCACATACCAACACAATGAAGTACTAGCTTTATCATTGACATAAATAACTGAAGTTCAAAATCATCATTCCTGAGATACTTTTAGTAATAATCTTATTCCTACGTTTTCCAGTTATGTAGAAAATGCTTTTCCAATAGAGGCTGATTTGAGTTTATTCCTTTTTCCCTTGATTAGTTTGGAGGTAAAAAGGGCTTTGTGGTTTCTGAGAAAAAGTGAGTTTCAGTATAGACCAGCTAGTTCCCCCAGGATGCAAATTTCCTATTCAGTTGTTTGTTAGATACATTTGGATCTTAGTTTATTTTTTTTTAATCACTAATACAACTAACTAGCTAAAAATCACTAACAAGTCAATAAACAGTTTATTTATTTACTTATTTGTTAAGCCCTTACTTTCTGTCTTAGAATCAATATAAGGCAGAAGAGATATAAGGGCTAGGCAATGGGGGTTAAGTGACTTGCCTAGGGCCACACAGCTAGGATGAATAAACATTTATTAAGCATCTACCATGTGCCAGTCACTGTGTGAAGCTCTAGGGTTATGATGAAAGGCAAAAAGCAAAAAAGCAAAACTTACTTTCTGCTTTGTTCACAGACTAATGGAGGACATGCAAATAATTATATACTCCCCCAAAAAGACACATACAGGATAAACAAGTGACAGTCTCAGAGGGAAGGCACTGCTATCAAAGAGAATAAGGAAAATCTTCCTATAGAAGATAAGACTTTAGTTGGCATTTGAAGAATATCAGAGAAGCCAGGAAATAGAGACAAGGAGAGAACATTCCAGGTATGAGAGACAGCCAATAAAATTGCCTAGTTTAGAAGATGGAGTGTGTTGTGTGATCAATAGGCACTATGGCCAGTGGGCAAACTGGATCTAAGAGTATACAGAGAGGAGTACTGTTTAAGAAGATTTGCAAAGTAGAAAGGAGGGGGCAGCTGGGTGGCTCAGTGGATTGAGAGTCAGGCCTAGAGATATGGAAGGTCCTGGGTTCAAATCTGGCCTCAGATACTTCCCAGCTGTGTGACCCTGGGCAAGTCACTTGACCCCCATTGCCTAGCCCTTACCACTCTTCTGCTTTGGAGCCAATACACAGTATTGACTCCAAGATGGAAGGTAAAGGTTAAAAAAAAAATTTTTTTTTAAGTAGAAAGAAATCAGGTTTTGAAGGATTTAAAGAACCAAACAGAAGATTTTCTATTTGATCCTGGAATTTTTTGAATATCAGTGGGCGTAATATAGTGAGACCTATTCTTGAGAAAATTCAGTGGAGCATGGATTAGAACAGAGGGAGATTGATCATTCAGTATTCAGTTCATCCCAAGACACTCTCATTGCTTAAAAGAATTCATTACAACCCAATGATAATTAATTTCAAACATTTACTATTGCCTTGTTGTTCTCTTTCCCTGGTTCCTGGGGCAGTGTAGTCTAGTTGAAAGTTCTCCAATTGGAACCAGGAGGATTGGATTTTAGATGCACCTCTGACATGAGTTTATTCTGTAAAATGAAGGATTAGACTCTTGTCTTCTAAATTCCCATCCCCTGCTTTTAATTTCTGATCTCTCTAAATCTATGACTCCCAATCCCAATGATTCAGCTATTGCTAAAAGCATTTTCTTTACTAATGTCCTTTGGGTGTGTTTTCATAGTTTCTTATCTATGTACAACTATCCTTGATAAAAGAATCCAAAAAAAAAAGAAAGAAAGAAAAGAAAGGACAATGAGGTTCTTTCAATTACTTTGGCACTTTGTCCTCATGACTGGTCAATGTACAGGAAATGTGAGAGTAGTTTTTAAAAAAAAGGATCGCAACAAAGACAATTGGAAATGTTTCCATTGTCTAAAACTGAAGTGAGTCAAACTGGGACTTGGCTGATCTGGACAATGGAGGATAAAGAAGAGCCAGTGGACTTTCCTGGTAGGGACAATGAGAAGTGATCTATCTGACCTCTGATCTAAAATTGGAAAATGAAGACTGAGTCTTTAAATGGGTTGGATTTGGTCAAGACAGTTTGTCTGCCGGTAGGGTAGAACCATTGATGGGGAACTGAAAGGGACTTTCAAGGTCATCTAGGCCAACCCTTTATTTTAGAGATGATGTAAACAGTTCAAAGAGGAGACAAAAAGCAAAAAAGCAAAACTTACTTTCTGCTTTGAAGAGATTCACAGACTAATGGAGGACATGCAAATAATTATATACTCCCCCCAAAAGACATATACAGGATAAACAAGTGCCTTACCCAAACAAGTGACTTACCCAAACCACAGAGCTGATAAGTAACAGATCCTAGATTCAAACTTTGGTCCCTTTTAACTTAAATCCATTGCTTTTTCTGTTACACTGTACCTAGGTACTGTTTTGTTTAGTTGTTTCTCAGTGATATCCAACTCTTCTTGACTCCTTTTGAGGTTTTCTTGGCAAAGAGACTGGAGCAGTTGGTCATTTCCTTCACTCAGTACCTTTTGTCTCAGTTTCTCATCTTTCCAAAGAGCTAGAGAAGGAAATGGCCAACCACACCAGAATCTTTGTCAAGAAAACCCCAAATGGGGTCATGAAGAATTGGGCACAGACTTCTAGGTAAACATGGCTGCAGCTTAGACGCAGGAATCTACCTCTCCTCAATGCCTAATGATATAGACTACCTCAAAAAGAAAAAAAAAACAATGAATTTATATGAATGAAGGGACTCCACAGTAGGGCACAGCATTGAAGGTATGTGGGATTTGGGCATTTCCACACTATAAGAGGATGAAATAGCTTCCACCAAAACTCAAGCTATGGAGATGGAGCCAGTGCATGCTAGAATCTGTGAGAGAGCCAGGGGCACCTTTAGGTCCTTGGCAGCTGATTAAGACCACCAAAGGCCTTCCCCTTAGAACATCTAGACTTGAGACCCCAACAGGAGGAAGAGCACAGACCTCTGGCGTGGAGATAGAGCAGAGAAGGACTGCCAACAGTAGAAACTGTAGAGTCTGGAGAGGTGGCCTCAGGCAAAAACTGCACTCCTTAGCTCCATACACACCAAAATCATTGTTTACACAATCATGACAGTTTCAAATTGCTGCAGAAACAACCCTATAATTCTTTAAAAATGAGCATCCTTGTTGTCACATGGGTAAAAATATTTGTAACATAACTGGACATTTATTTACTGCGTAAGTCACCATGGTAGAATTTTTAGCATGGACTCCTTGGACCACCATTGTGAACTCCAAAGGGTTCTTGAACTACTAATGGGAATTACCGACTTAGATTCATCTCCCCATCTCCCTCCAAAAGTTCTTTAACCACATTAATAACCAAAATCTTAAGTTTTGTAAACAAATTCCATGCTTTTCCCACTCCCTGCCATCATGGTTAAATAGGATCATAGATTTAGATCTGGAAGGGACCTTAGAGGCCATGATCCAACACTTTCATTTTATAAATGAGGAAACCAAGGCAGCAGAGTTAAACTGACTTGTCTAGTATCATATAACCAGAAAGTGTCTGAAGTGGGATTTGAATTCAGATCTTTATATCTCCAAATCAAGCACTGTGTCCATTATTCCATACCAACTCTCAAAGATATCATATAAAATCTGGCCATGAATATAAGTAAGAATAGATTATGTTCCTTGACTGCACGAACTGTCCTTCTTTTGTATTAGATTCTTGGGGCTCAGAATGGTGCCTGGCTCACAGAGAAGGTGTTTAGTGAGTGTATATTGAGTTTAATTGAATGGAATGGAAGAAAATGATATTTTGCCAGATAGAAACTAATTCATGGAAGTGAGAAGGGATGGAAGTTTAATTAAATACTATTTAAAATCTGTCTTGGCATTTCTGAAATTCAACCACAGTGACCACATAGTTGAAGTTTCTAAATTTCAGAATTCTGGGTGCTGGGCTTTAAATCTTGGTGATAAGCCCTTAAGAATTTTCATCTTTGGAGCATTAGGTTTTCTTAATGTCAGAATCCCAGATTTGGGGTGAGAAGATGGGGGAGGAATTTCCAGTGAAGCTCATGGTGATGAGTTCATTCCAGTCACATGAAGTCTCTGTTTGGAGACCACAGAATTAACAAAAGTGCATCCTAAGGTTAAACACTATCTCTGGAGATAGGCCAGTCTGAAGACTGAGAAATCAGATGGGTTTATAAATTATTAGATGTGACCATGAAACATTCTTCCCGCCTCTTGAGGGTTTTCAGGAATCTGGTACATTATATTCATGACCTTGAAAGGATGAATGTCCTAAAGATGCTTTAGCAATACAGCTTGGACTGAAAACAGTCTCTGCATCATGAAGTTCTCAGAATCAACAATATTTGACTTTCAAAATTCATCATTGCTCTTGCTCCTTAAACCCAGGCCTTTTTGCAAATCTCAATTTAAAGTGATTTTAAAAGAACAGATCGAATTTGAAATCAATCAACCTGTCCATAGACAGCTAGTTCCTGGTTAGTAGTTCAACTACTTTTATTTTTTCTATTGGGTTTGTGAAACATCTTTCAACATCATAGACAAGCATGAAGATACCATGAATAAATAAGTAATTGGAAGTCATGTAAGGAAGGAATAAGGAGGTAAGGGAACATTTTTTTAAAAAAGGTTTCACATTTTTATTTTCACATCACCTCTCTCCTCAGAAATCTATTCCTTGTAATGAAGAATGAAGACATAAAAAAGCAATTCAGTAGGACTGATCAGTACATCAATAACATAAATATGGTCTTCACCCATTGTCCTTCACTTATGCAAAAAATAGAAATAGTCACATTCCCCATCAGGACCCACCATGGCTATTAACTAAAAAGCATAATTTCTTTCAGTTTTTTTTTCTATTTATATTGTGGTAGTCTTCACAAATATTGTTTTCCTGGTTCTACTTACTTCATTTTGCATGTATTTATGTCTTCCTGTACTTTTGTAAATGCTTCTTATACTTAATCCCAGCCCATAAGAATCTTCTTTTACATCATTTTTTATAACACAGCAATATTCCTCTATATTCATGTACCACAATTTGTTTGGTATCCCCCAATTGACGGACATCTGTTTTGAAACAGAACATTTTAAATCCTTCTTTTTAAAAAAATGTAGTTTTTCTTATTTAAAAAAAATTGATGCTTTTTGTTTTTCTATCTCAGTCATTTCAAGAAATACTCCTGTCTCTGGCCTGTCCACCCAATATAGAATTATTTCTTGCAGCAAAGAAATACAATAAAGCAAATGTACATACCAGTCGACCCTTCCTTTCTATCATAAGGAGGATGACATGTATTATTTATTCTCTAGGACCATTATTTTTTTCTCCGCTACCAGCTTTCCATTTCTTTTCATTTACATTGTTATAATCTTTGTATATTTTGTTCTCTTGGGTCTACTTATTTTATTCTGCATCAATTCATACAAATCTTCTCATGTTTCTCTGAATCTCCCATATTTTTCATTTCTTATTATGAATATACCTATACCTATGGATACATATTACATTCATTTACCACAGTTTCTCAGTCAATGATGAGGCATTCACTTTATCTCTGTTCTTTGTTACCATTAAAAGTGCTTCTATGAATCTTTTTGGTTTATACTGAATCTTTGAAGTGTAAGTCCAGTAGCAGAATCTCAAGATCAAAGGAAGAGAACAGTTTAGTCAGGTTTCTAGAATAATTCCAAATGTATAGGTGGACACAGTTCCAACCAAAGTGTTTTTGTAAGCCCATCTTCTCATTGTAAACCCTTCCAGCATTCCTATTTTTGTCATCTTTGACAATTTTGCATGCTATGGGATGAAACCTCTGAGTTATTTTATTGTTCAGTTCTCTTACTATTAGTGATCTGGAGCATGTTTCCAAATGGTCATTACTATGAAAAATTCTTCTTTTCAAAGCTGTTAATTCATATCCTTTGGCTACCTATTGATGGATGAAAGGGGTCCTATATCTGTGTCAATTCCCTATATATCTTGGATATCAGACTTTTATTAATAATATTTATTATAATATTTAGATTCTAACAATTATACTTAATAATTATAATAGTCATATAGTAATTATGAATCATTTTATAACATATTAATAACAATTATATATAACACGTATATCTGTCAATTCTTCATATGTTTTGGATATCAGACATTAACTTGTGTCCATAATCATTAATAATTATTAACATACACTTAATAGAATAGCTATGTTAATATTATATTAATTATAATGAATAATTATTTAAAATATTTTAGGCAAACACTCAAGTTTTTAATTCTATTTTCAATGATTTTTGTTAATGCTTTTAAATTCATATAATCGAAGATGTTTATTTTTTATTTTATGATTCTTATTCTTCATTTGCTTAAGAATTCTTCCATTGGGTAACATTCAGAAATGGTTTAGTAAGAGTTCTTATTTGTCCATCAGCTGAATTTTTCTGATTAATCCTACATACTCAGTGGCTCTTAGATGAACTGCTTTAAATTTGTAATTTCCCATAATAATCCACAGACCTTTGCTCCTGTTTTACAAGTTTAGAAGTTAGTGTTCTCATTGTGGAAAATAGCAAAGAAAATGAGGGGTGGGGTAGTAAGAGAGAAGTTGGCTGAGGTTTTCTGGTCTAAAAACCATGAAAATAGGAATTCATGGGGAAAATTAAATCTGTTTACCAAAAAACCTCCCAACCACCCTAAGAGGTGAAAGTTTTGTTTATTTTCCCCTGACCTCCCCTCTTTCCCTCACCCAGCCTTTTCTTTGGCACCATTGTCCTAAATTCCTCTTTTTTACTTTTTGGGTACAGGAGGTTTCCCCACACAGACTGCCACAAAAGCAAACAAGCAACTTATTCCAGGACACCTTGTGAGAACAACTAGAGTGCTGATCTCAGAATCATGAAATCAATCATGAATCAGAAAGATGCTTGTTTTATCAATGTGGGAAAATAAGTCAAGAACATATGAGGCTCTTCGATGGCTTTTTACCTTTCCCGAAATCATAGATTTATGAATGTAATTCATAAATATATTAATAGATTTAGAGAGGAAGTGACTATTGAAGTGATTTAGTCCAAGCCTCTAATTTTACAACTGAGAAAATTTAACCCCAGCAAAGTTAAATGACTTGCCCCAGATTCTCCCACTCGATAAATGGAGGAGTTGAGATTGGAATCTATGTCCTCTGACTACACAGCCACAGTATCATCTTATTGTTCCCGCTGCACCAAAGGTAAGATAATAACTGTTGAACAGATCTTGGGGAAGCAGGAGACTGGTGGTTTCTATCAAGTTACCACGACCCCATTCATTGGGCTGAGCCAAAATGGTGAGGCAGGTTGGCTCCTCCTCATTGCCTTGCCAAAAAGGATGCCCATCATACTTGATAAGAATGAAAGGAATGATTCTTCTTCTCTTTCTAGTTATCTTATAAATTACTCTCCTCTTCCTAGTCATACTGGTCTACTCCATTCTACATACATAACATTCCACTTTCCATTTTTATGCCTTGGTATTTGACTGGTCATTGAAGTATACTGGTAAATGTTTAACAACTGGCTTTCCAGGAGGGAAAAAAAAATAGGTGCAACAGATATGCTTTTAAGTGTAATCTGCATTATTAACTTTTACCTCTATTACTTTATTAAGTCTACACAATCAATAAAACACAAAATCAAAGCCTACTTTTGCAGCAAATTTCTGAGATGGAGATTCTCACACTGAAAATGTAATAATTAGCTTGATTCAAACTGGTTCCCACATGCTCCTGCTAGGGTTCCCCATCCTTGGAATGCACTCTCTTCATCTTTGCTTCTTGGAATTTCTAGTTAAAACTCAGGTGAAGTATATGTTCAATCCATTAACCAATCAGTCATTATATTAAGCACCTACTATGTTCCAGGTACTGTACTAAGCTTGCCTTTCCTGCCTTCTCAAAACTGTTATATTTCTTTTATATATTCTCTAGATATCTAGATAAGTAGACATTGTTTCCTTGATTTGAATGTAAGCTTCTTTGGGGTTGTCTTTGTATCCCCAGAACCTAGCCTGGTCCCTGGTACAAAGCTAGTTTTTAATAAATGCTTGATTTACACAAACAAATGAGCACATAGCCTGGGCTTTGTTAGCCCCAGAGTCCAAGATTGTTCCTATTTGGAAGGATGTGAGAGGAATTGCCCAGCACTCTACAAAGTAGCATCAAGGACTTAAGCTGGTCATAAAGTGAGAGGAGGAGCCCAGGCAAAATGGGAGGAGGCAGCTAGGCTTATTGGGAGATAGAGTGCTGGACTTAGAGGCATGAAGTCCTGAATTCAAATCTTACTTCAGGTATGTTAGCTGTGTGACTGAGGGCAAATCACAACCTCTATAAGCCTCATCTAGAAAACACAAATAAGAATAGCACCTACTTCACAGGATTGTGGCAAAGATCAAATAAGAAAATAAATGTAAAATACATGGCAAACTTTGAAGTGATGTAAAAATATTATTATATTACAATTTCAACTCAAACATCTGGATGTCTTTACTTGGTGTCTCATGTTGTTCAACTCCCTCCTTCCTGAGGAACATCATGTTTCCAAACATGAGTCGCTGTCATGCCATAAATAGTTGTGAACCTATTTTTGTCCTTCATAGGGGAAGGAAAAATCACAGGAAAATCATGAAAAAGCACAGAATGGGATTTCAGTTATCTACTCTAATCCATACTGGCAAGTAGTTAGCTAGCCTCTGTTTGAAGTTCTCCAGTAGGGAGAATGCCCTCCCCAAGCATTCCATCTTGCAACCCTGTTCTGGTCAGCATTCTTAGGTGACTCAGGTGAGTCCTGCTTGGTGGCTTGCTCCTTCCTGCTTGTTCCTGGAATCTTTGCTTCTGGGGAGGCTGAAGTGGGTGGATTGCTTGAGCTCAGGGAGTTCTGAGAGGCAGTGGTTTTAAGCAGTTAATAACTCTAATGGGGTTCAGAATCAATATGGCAAAGACCAAATCCTAGAAGTGGGAGTTGGGGCAGTTATAATTGTTAGGACATTTCTCCTTCTATTGAATCTAAATCTGCCTCTGGGCAGCTTGCACCCTTTCCTCCTAGTTTTGCCCCATGGGGCCATACAAAATGAATTTGAGCCATATTCTGTGTGATAATCCTTTATAATAAGATGATTTATAATAAGATGACAAGATTGTGGGATTTTAGAGCTGCCCAGAAAGTTTTACATCTAGAGTCTACCATCTAACATGGTAGCTCTCTCTGCCAGCTTTGAGTTGTATGAAAAGTTGATAAACATGTTATCTAAGAATTCATCTGAGCTACTAGTTTATATTTTATTTTTATTAACTTGTTAATTTTATTATTTTAAAATTTAATTTGATTTTTATTAATTTATTTATCATTTTATCAATCAACTACAAATAAATTAAATTATTTAATTAATTTAAAATTAATTATTAAAAAAAAACCCTCTTACCTTCCATCTTAGAATCAATACTGGTTCAGAAGCAGAAGAGCAATAAGGGCTAAGCAATGGGAGGTTAAGTGACTTGTCCAGCTAGGAAGTGCCTGTGGCCAGATTTGAGCCCAGGTCCACCCCTCCTACCCCCATCTCTGGACCTGGCTCTTAATCCACTGAATCTCCCAATTGCCCCCAGAGCTACTATTTTTAAAAAGGCTGCTTCTCCCTAACTTTTCCAGGCTAGAAATACAGACACTACAGATTTATCCCTACTATTGATTGGTATGGGAGCTCTAACCTGCTCTGTTTTATGCCTGGACCAGTTTGATTCTCCATATACAACCTCACGGCCCCTTTCCTGGAGGTTCATTTTTTATGCTGAATTTAGTTCCAAGGAAGTAAAATGTATAAAAACCTTTATTTGGAGTGAGGATTACATGCATGAAAATCCTGCTTCTGAAGTTTATTTGCTGTGTGATCCTGGAAAAGCCATAATCTCGATTTGCTTCAGTTTTCTCATCTGTAAAATGGGTATAATAAGAGCACCTACTTCCCAGGGTTGTTGCAAGGATCAAATAACATAATATTTAGAAGGTGCTTTGGAAACTTTAAAGCTCTATGTAAATGGCATTATAATTACTATCCTACCTATTCTTTTTCTGCTCTTCTCTAGGGTACTGATCAGTCAATTAATGAATTAGAAAATTTGTGCTAGCACTGCACCAGGTTCCAGGGATGCAAATAGATTGGATGAAATAATTCCTACTCATGCGTTTACATTCTAATAAGGGAGACAAGTATGTATAAACGATGCAGTCTTAATATGAAGTTTATACAATAATCATTGAGAGAAGCTCGGCAACAAAGTCAAATGAAGCAGAGAAGTCAAAAATTAGGACTAAGAAGAGGTACATGCTGTTAAGAATAAAAATCCCCGGTGACTGTATCTTAATTTATAATTGTTTATTAAGTAATAAAAAGCAGGTCAGAGAAAGAAAAGGCACCAGTCACATGTGGTCCAGCTGTTCCCTTTGCAAGTTCTTCCTCAAGCTGACTGCATCAGCTTCACAGCTGGACCTCCGGTGGCTAGCACTGCCCTGAGTCTCCGTCTTTCTCGCGCGGTTTCTCTCTCAGCGGGTGTCTATATTCGGGCGCATGCGTGCACTAGGACTCCCCTACCCAGCATTCACCCCGGCGCAGGCACTCTCTTACCCGCCTCCGGGCAAACCAACCAAGAGCTATGCCATGGTCCTGCCAGGGCTCTCCTAGCCACCTCATCTCTCCGGGGTTTGAGGCAAAAAAAGTGCCACTTCCTTTTCCTAATCCAGTTAGCTCATCACTTCCCTTTTCTGAACCCCTCTGATTTAGTGGACACCAACCTCAGTCCAGATCAGAGCCGGGTCTTCCGGATGCCTGAAGACACCACATGATCCTTTGAACAGTAACACATCATCGGTCAGGTGCTCCGAGCATGGTAGGCAGGATTCCACCCATTGTCTCAGACAGAGAGAGATACTGTCAGAGATTCCGAAGGAAGATCCTTTGCTTTAAACTCCAAAGTTGTTTTAAATGATCGTTCTATTGCAAATATTAACAGATAGATAGGTTTGAACAATGATACATGTATTTTTAAAAATCCACAGTTGTCTTGATGGGCTACTGTTTACTTTTCTCAGTGCCAACGTGTGGCAATTAAGAGATCATGTTGCAAGATTGTAAAGGCCTGAGAAATACATGAGAGGAGAAAAAGCAGAGGCAATTACTGTGGGTTTTCCTTGGCTTTCTACTCCTTTGTTATTGTTGAGTTGTTTCAGTCTTCAATTGTGTCCAACTCTTCATGGTCCCCATGTATCATGGCATGCCATTATTGGCCATGAGGTTTTCTTGGCAGAGTTACTGGAATGATTTGCCTTTTCTTTCTCCAGTGGCAAATAGGGGTTAAGTGACTAGCCCAAGGTCACACATCTAGAAAATTTCTGAGGCTGGATTTGAACTCTGTCTATCCTAATTCCAAGCCCAAGTACAATATCCACTGAACTACTTATCTAACCTTACCTATCATGAACTTTAAGATAAGCTAATCTCTTCTTCTCAAAGTTTCTGTCATTTCTACTTTGTCATCTAGGCTCAGCCTTGTTTTTTCAGAATCATTTTCAGGATTTTCATTCCCATTATGATTTCCCCCATATTCTGAAGAAAAAGAAATATTAAAGAAAGTCAAGAATTTATCAACTGCTATGCCATTAGTACACTGAGAGCTCGAGTAAGTTGCTGTCTCTCTCTCTCTCTCTGCCCCTTTTATCTTCTCTTTCTCTTTGTCTTTCTCCTCTGTCTCCAACTATTTCAATCTCATATATTTAATCTCTCCTAACCTACAAATTCCTTCCTGGTTGCTTGTAAACTTGTCCAGATCTCACCCCTCCATTCTTACATATCTTTTCCTTAACCATTTCATTCCAACAAGTTATTGTCCCATAGCCATCCTATCTTTTATCTCTTGGTTTTATCTCTTGGTTTTAGTCCTCACCTTCCACTCCCTTCTCAGTCTATACCTGACTGAGAGCTCAACTGAAAGTACTTTCTCCAAAATTACCAATGATGAGATCTTTAGGTGACTCAGTGGAGAGAGAGCCAAGCCTGGAGATGAAAGGACCTGGGTTCAAATCTTGCCTTGGACACTTCCTAGTTGTGTGACCCTGGGCAAGTCACTTACAGCTCTTTTGTCTTGGAACCCATCCTTAGTTTTGATTCTAAGACAGAAGGCAGGATTAAAAAAAAAAAAGTTACCAATGATCTCTAAATTGCTAAATCTGATGACCTTTCCTCTTTCCTCATCCTTCTTGATCTCTTTGTAACTCCTTTACTTGTGTACCCATTCTTCATTATCCTTTGCTGGATTCTCATTCATATCACACTTCCTGTGGGTGTCTCCAGAGGCTACCATGTTACTTCCCTGTGCAAAAAAATGTTATTGTTGCTATTTCCAACTCTTCATTACCCCACTTAGGGTTTTCTTGACAAATATACTGGAGTGGTTTGCCATTCCCTTTTCCAACTCATTTTACAGATGAGGAAACCAAGGCAAACAGGAAAAAGACTAGCCTAGGGTCACACAGCTAGTGGTGCCTAAGGCCAGATTTGAACTTGGGTAGCCTTTCTGACTCCAGTCTTAACATTCTTACCACTGATCTACCTAGCTGCCTGCCAAAAAACCTTCAGCAATTCTCTATCACCTCTAGATTAAAAATGTAAACTTTATTTGACATTTATAATCTTTTACAAACTGGCTCCAGCCCACCTTTCCGTGCATATTTCATTACTCCCTTTCTTGTTCTCTAAATTCCAGCCAAACTGCCAAATTGCTATTTCTTGTATGTAATATTTTACTTTCCTTCTCCTTGCTTTTGCCTAGATTGTCTTCTTGATATACGATAGCCAATAAAAAGTAAATTCTTTGAGGACAGATACGATTTCATTTTTGTCTTTGGATCTCTGGTATCTGGTGCCTGGCACAGATTAGAAGTTTAATAAATATTTGCCAAGGGGTTACTTCTCCTCTTCCTCTCAGCTCCCATAGTTTCAATTATCATCTCTACAACAATGACTCATGAATTGATAAATCTACTGCTAATCTCTCTGCTGAGCTCTAGGCTAATATCATAGATTGCCAGCTAGACAGATTTACTAGTATGTCTCATAGGTAACTCAAACTCACCATATAAAGAACGGAACTCATTATCTTACCCCATAAACGTTCTCCTCCTTCAAAGTTTCCTATTCATGTCTAGGGCACCCCCGTCCTTTCAAGTCACTTAGGATGACTCATGACCTCAGAGTCATTTTCAATTAGTCATCCTCTCTTAATCCTCCATTTCTATTTATTTACTGTCTGGTCAGTTCCATCTATAGCATTTCTCTTTTCTGTATTCACATGGCCATCACAGTTCTCTGCTTCGAGGCTCTCCTTTCTCCAATTGACCCTTCACACAGCTGTCAAAATAATTTTTCTAAAACACAGGATAGACTGCATCGTTTCTTTGACTGAATAATTCTTTATTTAATTTATTTATTTAATAATCCCTTCATTACCTTTAGGAGAAATACAAATAGAGATCCAATTAATTAGCTAATTAATTGATCTCTTCACTACCTTTAAGGTAAATACAAATTATTCAGCTTGGCCTTTAAACCCCATCACAACCCTACTAGAGCCAACCTTTCCCCACTTATTTCATATTACTCTTTACACACTCTTCATTTCAACCAAATCATTCCACCTTTGGTTCTCCGAATTCAGCATTCTGCTTCCTGCCTCTGTTTTTGTAGAGGTGATCCAATATGTCACTTCAGTCTCACCTTTACTACACAGAAGTCTTCTTTCAAGATTCAACTCCAGGAGAAAGCTCAGTGGAGGACTGGATATGGGAGGTTCTGGGTTTGAATATAGCCTCAGACATCCTCTAGCTGTATGACCCTGGACAAGTCACTTAACCCCAATTGCCTATTCCTTACCACTCTTCTGCCTTGGAACCAATACTTAGTATTGATTCTAAGACAGATGGTAAGGGTAAAAAAAAAAAAAGATTCAACTCTAGTGCCAACTTCAATTACAAGTTTTTCCTTGGCCCCTGTCACTGATGTTCTTTTCCTCTTCTGATTATCTTTCATTCACTTAATTGTGTAAATGTTGTATGTCCTCACTAGAATGGAAGTTCTTGAGGGAAGGGATCATATTGCTTTGTCTTTGTATTCCTCAACTATTGTATACAGTAGATGATTAATAACAATATCTGGAAATGAGATCTCCTAGTATTCCCATTTTGTGGTTGTTGTTCAGTTGTTTCAGTCATATCTAACTCTTCATGACCTCATTTAGGGGTTTTCTTGGGAAAGATATTGGAGTGGTTTGCCAATTCCTTCTCCAGCTCATTTGACAGATGAGGAAACTCAGGCAAAGAGGGTTAAGTGATTTGCCCAGGGTCACATAACTATTAAATGTTTGAGGCTGAATTTGAACCCATGTCTCCTGACTGTAGCCTGGCACTCTATCTACTATACCCGCTAGCTGCCCTGGCACTTCTATTTCATGCCTCCATATAGGCTTTGTGATATCATGGTCTCTGTCTCCCTTCTGGATGAGTAGTCTATGGCAAAGGCATCCAACTTTCATGCCTTGCCAAGTTCTGCAGAACCGGATTAAAACATAATTGGGAAATGTTTTACAAAACAGACAAAAATACAATAGAACAGAGATAATGTTAATTTGTGATTTTCTAAGTCAATATGTGGTCTACAGGGATTGGTTGTATATGACTCTGACATCACCATTCTCTATTATACTACTAAAATCAGATGATGCCTCCTTTTCCCCTTCATTAATTCTTACACAAATGGCATTCATCAAAAGGAACTCATGGATTTCCTCAGAAGAGACTATCTTCTTTCATACACAATGCAATTCCCATCCCCCTCCTACTTAATCTGGTTCTTTTACAGAATATATTTTCTTCCCTTGACATATTCAAGTCATGTGTGTCATCCTGCTGAGTTTCAGTGACATCTATAACATCACATTTTTGTCCTTACATCAAGATCACTCTCATTTTGTTAATTACTCCTATTTTTTGCCTTATATATGGATTTGGAGGTCATTGTATTATTAATGGCCTTTCTTCCTGGATATTGTTTCTTGTGAATTATTGGACCTCTTTGCTGAAATTTGCCTTATCATGTATGTGAAGGGTCTTCTCTCAGGATCATGTATTGGGGGCCTATCTGTGTCCCTGCACTGAGAGCACAGAGTGTGGGTCATGAGTCAATGACCGAGGCACCTAAGCTGGAAATAAATGGGAAATTGATCCAGGTGTAAAAAGAAAGGGATAAAAATGGGGCTTCCAGAAAGGAGGCTCTCTCTGTTCTTGGGCACACTGGCGACAGAAGGTGGCTAAAGGGTCCACTGGGAGACCGACCACATGGCAGAATAAAATTAGGCTTTTTCTATCTGTCTGCCTTCTCCTGTTCAAGAAAATTTAATGTACTCAATGGAAATTAAGGACCAGAGAATAATCTAGTTATTATATGTCATATATATACTGTTGTATACAACTTGTCAGTTATATATGGGAAATTTTCTCCTTTCCATTTTCAGTTTAAAATTCTCTTATTCAGAAATGCAAGTCTCTAAGACAAATATATAATTTCTGGCCCTCATGAGAGCCACTCTGTGGCCAAGAGCTCATCATTCTCATACATTAAATGCCAGTTTGGAAAGAAAAAAAAGTTTCCTTCCAGAACATCTCCTAACAAAAGTTTTCTTATAAATTTCTTTTATTAAATATAATTTTATTTTTACATCTCTTCTTTTATACAGCAGCAATGATATGATGCCACCTGTGCCCTTTAGGGCTTCCATTTCGTGTCCAGGATTACCTACTTCCCCATAAAGTCTATTTTTTATCCTGAAAGGTCATAGTCACATAGACTAAGACAATTGAAGTCAAGTCAACAAACATTTGTCAAGTGATTACTGTGTATTAGGTGGGGTGTACCAGATGTTCAGGGAACCTAGCCCCTCTGGTGTGAGGGCTTGCTGAGCCCTTTTCAGGGCTGCTTTCTTTCTTTGGTGTCTTCCTGCCAGCCAGCTCTCACCTATAGAACAAACAGTGGCCACTCCTAAGTAAAACTATCATGGCAGGCAGGTTAAATCAGACTGAAGGAACTGACAGTCCTCAAACCCAAGTTAGTGGGGTGTCTACCCCCAGTATGTGGGACTTACTTTCCCTAATGAAAGGGCGGATGAGAACAATTTGACCTAAAGCCTGTGAGGGCCAGCATTTAGAGCTTGGTTAAACATGGAAGAAGCCAAAGTCATCCAATGCATCTGGAGCCATCTTCAGTCATTGTAACTTTCATTTTGCCACTGGACTTTGATGACTCCAGAAGATAGAGTGAGGCTTTGCACAACTCTGCTTCACTTAAATCCAATTTATTCCCAAACCCAAAGACCTCACCCAGTGATATCATTTTGGTCCTCTTTGAGTTTGAAGGACAACAACCAACCATGTGCCAGGTCCTGTGCTAAATTTTAAGAATACAAAGAAAGACAAAAATAAAACCCCTGCCTTCAAGGAGCTTATATTTTAATGGGGGAGAGGGAATAATATGTAAATAACCAGGTGAATACCAGTAGAAAAATGGATGGAAGATACTCAGGGATGGGAATTAAGAAAGACCTCCCAGAGTAGCTGGAATTTGAGCAGAGTTTTGAAGTTTAAAGGAAGATAAGGAAAGTAAGAGACAAAGGTGAGGGCATATCAAGCATTCTTGGCTGAGGGGATAGTTAGTGCAAAGGATAAAGATAAGAGATGAAGTGCAGAGTTCTAAGAAATGCAATTGGACTATAGAGTACAATAAGGAGATAAATAGTATCAAAAAGCAGGGAACCTTGAAAACATTGCTAGGGATTATGAAGCCATAGATAAAAGAATGAAGACCTGAAAGGCATACAATTGCTCTTCATTTTTTGCCTATTTTAGACATTATGGGGATTTCAGAAATGATTTTAGAACTGAAAGGACCTTAGACGCTATTTAGTCCAACCTCCTCATCTGTAAGATGAGGAAACTGAGGCTCAGAGATACCTGCTAAGGTCACACAGGTTGAAAATATCAGAGCCAGTATTTGAACCCAAGTCTTCTTTCTAGCACCCAACCCAGTGCTCTTTTCATTAGATCATGCTATCTTAGGAGGTAAAGGAGGAGGAGTTCAGAAAAGTTTTCCATCATGTTCTACTTTCTTTCTGTCTGGAAAGGCCATACTCCTTTATCAAAGTGAGGAAAAGGAAAGTGAACCAACATTTCCATTTGGAACCCCTAACTGTTCATTTTCATTGTGGCCTCCTATTCCTTCATCCCTTAGTTCTTCTATAAACCATCATCCCATGCACTGATTATACACTCCTTTCCCTATTTCTATCCCTTAATCAATTAGTTCAACTCTACACTATCCTCCTGGGATCCTGAAATCCTTTGCCCCTTTATCCTTATATTCTATTATCATTATGCCTTGCCAAGCCCAAACCTTGAGCTATTTCCATCATCTGCTTCCTTTTTCCATGAGGCTGAACAGAGCTGTATAAAATGACCAGACTGTTGACTGGGTCCACTACAGATTTGTTTTTGTTGTTCAATTGTGTCCAACTCTTCATGATCCCTCACTTTTGAAGTTTTTTTTGGCAAAGATACTGGAGTAGTTTGCCATTTCCTTTTCCAACTCATTTTATAGCTGAAGAAATTCAGGCAAAGGGGGTTAAGTGACTTGATCAGGATCACATGGTCAGTAAATGTTGGAGGACACATTTGAACTCACATCTTTTGACTCCAGGCTTGGTACTCTATCCATTGTTCTGCCCTGTAGCAATTTAAGTCATCTCAACTAAGTAAGCCCTCACTGCAGCAAGACAATTCTATGATACTTCCCTAATCAATTTATAATCCCATGCATCACAGCAGCTATTCCAAAGCTTTATATCTTTTCTTAAACCTCCCATGGTATCCCCTCCCTCTGTCCTCTCAACTGAAAACTTTGCTTCACGTTTTACTGAAAAAAATTGATTTTATTCCTTAAAAGCTCCCTTTTCTCCTCATCTCATATCATTCAGATGCCTTCTGCAGCTATCTTCTCATTCACCCCTGTCTCACATAAGGAAATGATCTTTCTTCTAGCCAAGTCAACCCACTTTACATGTATCCTTAATCCTATTCTATCCTTTGTCTTCATCAAATGCTCCCTCCATCATTCTCTCTTCCTTCCTAAACATCAGTCTCTCTCTATCTACTAATTTCTTTTCTGCTGCTGCTACTAAACATTCTCACACCTCTCACTTGATCCAATATTTCCTGCTAGGTATCTGTAAAAATTAAAAATTAATCTCAAATAATAAAATATTATATTTTAAGGAATTTATTAGTGATCATCAAAAATCAAGGAATAAAGAGGATACAAAATAAAGACCATGCACCTGTAGCTGATTAGCCATTTTAAAATCCCCACTCACCACCACCATGCTCACCAACAGGTCTGAAAAGAAGGTGGGACCCTCCATGTCCCCACCTGTAGACCCCTGTCTACAGGAAGTATATAATGACAGGAAGTCAATAGGCTCCCGGGAAATGTAGTTCTTTTTTAGGGTAACAGATTTTCAATTATACATCCCCCTGAGATCCATGGGAGACTAGTCTCTCAAATGGATCTTGTAAGCATAACCAACTTTGAAATTAGAATAATTTGAGGATAAGAGAAAAAGAGAACAAAACCAATGATTGCTAAGTTCACTGATAAAAAGCTAGTTAGGGGGCAGTCCCCTTCGGCAAAAGAGTATATATATATAAACAAATGCATTCAACCCCACACAGTTCAAATCACCACATCCCAAAGTTCACTCTGGAACTTCTGGTGCAGTGTGTGGTCTGTGGATGCATCTTCATGGTGCCTTCTCCAAACAGTTCACTTTTTGGATTCAGAGAGGTAGCATATTTCTTATTCTAAAATTACTCTCTAAAAGAATTTAAACTTTGCATTTTAGGATAATAATACATTCCCCCCCTGAAAAGGGTATTGAAAAACACAGGGATCACTTAGGGGTGCATAGCTGAGATATGAGGTATATGAATCAATTGGCAAGAGAAAATCAAAAACATCAAAAAATCCAAATAAAATAGAAAAGATAACTTCTGGATGAAATATAGACTATCAAAGTCTTATGTGTAAAAATTCTAAGTAAAAGAAAAATAAATGTTTAACAGGTCTTTGAATCAGGACCCAATTAAAGTAATTTCTATCCCACAAGACTGTATGACAAAATGCAGTAATATTTCACTTACCCATTTGCAGACAAGACTATAGGAAGTTGCCATACTATAAGAGAGAAAAGGGACTAGATTATAAGAGCAAATGGGAGCCAGAATGGAGCCAGAATAATTGATGTCATGTATTTTATATAGAGTGTATGGTACAAGGAAGACCTGCATTTAACACGTTAAATAGCCGCAACCTGGAGTCTCACATATGATTTAAGTCCTTGCACTCTTTGTACAGATTGTCATTAATCCATGTAGGATTGGTTTGGTCTCTTTGACCTTGTGCTCTATTGGCACTATGTAAGTAGCTTTGTGCTTCTTTGGCACTGTGCAATGGTTCGCTTTGTATTCCCTTCTCCTGGAATCAGACAGAACCATTAAGCAAAGTCCCATAATTTTTTTAAACAATCAATGGCATAATTTTTATAGACTAAAGCTTTTTGGGCATGCATTAATATTAGAACAACTGTATTTTAAACTTATATTACTGAAAAATTAAAAGAATGAAGAAAAATCTTCTCAATACTGTTGAAATGTGCTTCAAATACAAAAGGGAGAGAAAAAAATAAAACTCAGATACTATATTGCATATGCAAGGAAAGACAATAATAAAAAAAAGTTTTAAAAATAAAAAATATATAGCTTACAATCAGTGACACACTGTGTCAGCCAAAGAGAGGTAGAATACAAAGGTTTCTCACCAAAAAAATGAGATCCATTTCCTTTTAACTTAATTACTATGTGAGTACAAACAATTTTCAGAGTGAAACAATAATACAGTAGATAATGCACATTCAAAGAAGTACCAAAGTCCCCAAAATTCACAATAGCTCAGTTAATTACAATAGCAAATGAATCCACTATCATATTTAATATGACAAAAAAAAACTCTATGAACTGATGGATATTTGTTACAATTTTTACAGATATAATAAATCTTTCAACCTTGGCAAATATACATATACATATATATATATATATATATATATATATATATATATATATATATATATATATTTTAAACCCTTACTTTCCATCTTGGAGTCAATACTGTGTATTGGCTCCAAGGCAGAAGAATGGTAAGGGCTAGGCAATGGGGGGTCAAGTGACTTGCCTAGGGTCCCACAGCTGGGAAGTGTCTGAGGCCAAGCAAATATATTTTTAAACAAAGTAAAAATTATTTGGGTCTAGAACATCACCAAGAAATCTAGATTGTTCTGGTGGAAGTAAATTAAACTGAAGAGTTTTGTAGGAGCTCTTTTTTGCTTCCTGCTTCATAGAAACACCTTGGTAGGAACATTTCTTTGTTTCTCTACCTTTAATACAACATTCTTTATAATATAAATATTTAAAAAAACCAACTCATCCATTCAGAAACCACTAGTTAATTAAAATTATTTCTGAAGACTCCTTAGAATTACCATTTAAATTCTTAGCTCACTAAATTGTTCAAAGATTGTTAGCCAGATTGAGTCCATCTATGATCTGTGTGACAATTAACAAATGCAAAATGGAAAAAAGGCTGCTTATGGGATTTTACAGTATTTTGTTCAGTAGTCATAGGGGAAAGGTAACAGAATATATCTAATGGTTAAAACACAGTAGATTAAACTGATTCAGTGTAACAGAATAGTATTGAATGCATTAATATATGAACTTAAAATAACAAAATTAAATCTTAAACCAATCAACAAAATACAATAAAATACAGAGACTTTCATAAAACAAGAGTCTGAAAAGGCTTAAAATTTTCACCTACAGTCTCTTTAAGTTCCTTTCTCTATCTGTTAAGATTCCCTTTTTTTCATATTTCTGGAATCTCCCATAGAAATGGAAAACATGGTTTTGAAGAATCCCAAACTGGATGAATCTTAGAGATTAAGAAGGCCCAAATGGCAAGGGGTTGTAGGGAGATGAATTTCTCCCCTGAATCTCAGGCAAGATAAGTAAAAAGATCAGTGCGGTTATGAAAAAACATCCTAAAGCTGGAAGCTGTTTGAAATAAGTAATGTACTGCTCTTTTCAAGAGTGCACTATGCTTGTAATTTATTTCTTGTTTGGAAGAGTAACTTCCTTCTTCCCTTTCCCCCCTGAGGTAAAACACTAGGGAGCAAGTTTCTTTCCCCTGCCACGTGGACAGGGAGTTAGGAGGCTAATCGTTGCCTAAGGAAAATACACCCTGGTTTTTACCAGTTGCCCTGAGAGGTATGCTCCAAGTTTGTAAGTTCTGAAGATATAGTGGTAGCTACCAGTAGGAATGAAGTAGGGGCTAGGGCTGAAACTGGAGCAGGAGCAGGACTAAAAGCAAGCAGGATAGGCAGCAACAGCTAAAGCAGTGGGGAATGAGGAACTCAGGCTCAAACAGATGGGTGAGAGAAGAGGTTTATCTCTTCTCCACCAAGAGTCCCCTGGCTAAAAATAGCCCAGCCGGTAGGGAGGGTGTCCAGATAGAAGGTGGGGATGGCAGAAGTAAAGGAGCAACTCTGAAGAGAGTTTGGAGTTCTCTAGTTTGTGAGAGTGGGTGGGTGGGTGAAAAGCCTTGGCAGGAGAAACGTGACTTAAAAAATTTATCTAAGCTATCTTAAAAAGAAAAAATTGAGAGTTTTTTCTCATCTCTTCTAGTTGCCAAAAATGTAAAAATTAAAATTAATATAAAATAATAAAAACATTATAATTTAAAGGATTTATTAGTGATCATTAGAAATCAGGAAATAAAGAGGATACAATGGCTGATTAGACATTTTTAAATCCCCACATCCCCACTCACCACCACCATGCTCACCAACAGGGCCAAAAAGAGGGTGCGACCCTCCACATCCCTGCCTAATATCTCCTGTCTATAGGAAGTACATAAGGACAGGTAGTCAGTGGGCTCCCAGGAAATGTAGTTCTTTTTTAGGGTAATAGATTTTCAATTATATGTATCATACATACTTCTCCTCCCCTTTAGGGTAAATTTCTTTAAAAAGCTGTCTATATTGTCTCCACTTCTCTTCTAAACTTAAAACTTTGCCATCTGACTTCCAAACTCATCATTCAACTGAAACTACACCTTTCCAAAGTTATCAGTGATTTATTGATCACCATATATAATGGCATTTTCTCATTTTTCATCCTTCTAGAACTCTCCACATTTGAATGATGAAATTGTTGATCATCTTTTCCTGAATAATCTCTCTTCTCTGTGTCCTTGTTCTCCTACCTATCTGACTTCCTCAGTCTTTTTTTGCCCACTAACCATTGGAGTCTCTCAAGTGTATGACCTTGACCCTTTTTCCCCCCCTCTTCCCCCCCCCCAATTTTACTTGGTGATCTTCTCAGCTACCATGAATCCATCTACAACAGATGATTCTAAAATCTATTTATTCATCCCTATTACTTAATCTCCCCCATTGGACATATTGAATTAAATATCTCATAGTTATCTAAAATCCTCATAGTTGTAGCATTGCTATCTATGAAAACTACAACAAAAAATCTCAGTTATCTAAAATTCTACATGTCCAAAACAGTAATAATTATCTCTTCCCTTAAGCCCTCTCTTCCTAACTTACCTGTTACTGTTGAAGGCACCACCATATTCCAACTTACCCAACTAAGTGTCTCAATTCCCTCACTCTTAACCTATGTATATAATCTATTACCAAGTCCCATCATTTATACTTTCCCAGCATCTCTCAACTATATGTTTTTCCCCTTACACAGCTGACACCCTGTTGCTGCCTTCATCCCCTCTCTACAATAGTCATTTAGTCTATCTGCTTCAAGTCTGTGCCCATTCCAGTCAATCATCCACATAGCTATCAAAGCAATCTTCCTCAAATGCAGGTCTATGTCATTGCCCTACTCAATAAAATTGAATGGCCTTCTATTACCTCCAGGATGAAATAGGATAAAAAAATAAAAAAAATAAATCTTGTTTGGCTTTCAAAACCTTTCATGACCTGACTTCCTTCTACTCTTCTCCATGTCTCTACTTCTTCTCAACATCCAATTGGTATTGGCCTTTTTGCCATTCTTTGAACAAGATCTTCATCTTGGGGCAGGTAGGTGGCACAGTGAATGACACTGGGCCTAGAGTTAGGAAGAAATTAGTTCAAATTTGGCCTTAGAGATTTACTAATTATATGGCCCATGGCAAGTCACTTAACTACTATTTCTCTCAGTTTCCTCGACTGTAAGATGGGGATAATAACAGCACATCTCCTGGAATTTTTGCAAGGATTATATGAAATTATATTTGTAAAGGGCTTATCACAGTACCTGGCACACAGTAGGTGCTATATAAATGTGTATTCCTTCCTCTACCTCTCCCCAATCTTCTGACTTCTTTCTTGCCTTTTCACTGGCTGCCTCTCATGCCTACAATACACTCTTTCTTCCATTTCCTGGCTTTCTTGCCTTTCTTCAGGGCTTAGTTCAAGAAACCTTCTACAAGAAGATTTTCTCAATCTTCCCCACTGCTAATGCCTTACCCCTTGAGATTATCTCCCATTTATACTATATAGATCTTGTACACACAAAATTGTTTGTATGTTGTCTTCCCCATCAAATGTGAGCCCCTTGGGTGCAGGGATTTTTATCCTTTTTTGTATTCCCTAGAATTTAGCTGAGCATTTCGTACACAGAAAGCATTTAATAACATAATTATTCTGTAACTAAATGATATGTTCGTTTTGGGGAAAAGAAATACAACATGCCATCCAGATGAAAGAAACATGCCAGAGGCTGTTTGGAAAGCACCTGAGCATCAAGGACACAGGAATTGCCCCCAGGGGAGGTTGAATGTTCCTTATCGACCCAATAAACACAGATATACCTCCAATGTCACAACCTGATAAAATCAATGATGGTGAATCATAGATTCAGAGCAGGAAGGGACCTTTCTGGTCACCTGGACCAAAGCCCTCATTTTATAAAGGGGAACTCTCAGGGCTAAAGAAGTAAAATTGTTTACCCAACATTAAATAAGTAGAAAGTATCAGAGGTAAAATTCAAAACCAGGTTCTTTGATTCCAGAGTAAACCTATTTTTCATTGGGCTATCTCCTTTCCCTCAAATTAACTGTTCAGTGAAGTTGTTTAAGGACAAAACAAAAGTAACCTTATGGAATTTCTGAGCATCTAGACCCAATTGATCTGAAATGGACAAAGAAACATAAAATTTAGGCAGATAAGAGGGGAAAAGGGAGTTAAATATTTTAAAATTCTGTAGAAGAGTTCAGGCTCAGTTCAAGTTTTGGGCAGCAGCCTAGGCCAATGCTGATTTTATCAGTACCAGGTTGCCCAGGGGAAAGAGAAAGGCATTTTCTATTTGTATAAAACTGCCTATGAAAAGGAAAACAGAAAAAAAAAAACCCATATGTTTCCAAATTGGTTTGGAGATGGTCTTGCCTGGAGGCCGGAGATGAATTAGATGTCATCTTGATGACTCTTTTTTCCCCCATTATTTATACTCTGTTTCCAAGAGCAATTCTGATAGGAGAAAATTTGCAACTACTCAAACTTGGAAAGGGATCTTGGCCAACTTCTAATCTAGAGCTTTCAGCTTTATAGACAAACAGGCTGGGGAGCAGAAATGTTTAAATAGCATTCATAAAGCCACATAGCTAGTTAATGGCAGAGTTGGAACCAGAATCTGGATCTTATTGAAGAATTACGAAATTTTAAAAGTGGTCAGGTTGAAATTTTCATTAGTTAAAATCAGTCTTTTTTTTTTTACATTTAATTTTTATTTTATTTTTTCTTGATTACACGTAAACAAAAAACTGTATCATTCATTTTAAAAAATTTAGATTGCAATGTTCTTTACTTCCCTTCCCTCCCTTTTCCTTGAAAAGGTAAGCAATTTGATATAGATCATACATCTGCAATCATGCCAAATATTTCTATATTTGCCATGTTGTAAAAGAAAATGCAAACCAAAAGACGCCCCCTCAAACCAATGACCAACCAAGAATAATAAATTTTAAAAAGCACGTTCCAACCTGCATTTAGACTCCATTAGTTCTTTCTTTGGAGGTAGATAGCATTTTTCATTATAAATCCTTCAGAATTATCTTGGATCATTGTATTGCTTAGCTAAGTCATTTCGAATTGATCGTCATTAAATATAGCTGTGTGATTTTAGTCATTATGAAAATTGTCTTTTTTTTTATCAGTGAAAGACTTGGTTCCTTTTCTTTATTTTAGTCAACTTCATCATCCATACAGTTATGGTAGGCAGATACATTTGGGTTAAAATAGTTGATGATCCTAAAACTAAGAAACCAAGAGAATGACTTATTAATACATTAGTCCCCATCACAAATGCCATATTCCAGTCAAACTGGCCACTTGATGGTTCACAAACTTTGCCTTCTCTCTCCTTCCATCTGTGTACCATATAGCTTGACCAAACTCCCTTCTCGCTTCTGATTCTTCACATTCCTGGTTTACTTCAAATCCCAACTCAAGTTCCACTTCCCATGTCAAATCATTCCTGATCTTTCCAATTACTGGTGCTCTCTCTCTTCTTAGATTATCTTAAATTTATTAATCAGGGCACATATTATACTCTCCCTTCCTTCCCTCCCCATATAAGTAGAATAGAAGCTCCTTGAGGGCAGGAACAGTTCTTTGTTTTGTTTGAAACATTCAGACTCAAATAGTCTAGGAAGTGCAGAAAAGCACGACGATTGGGCAGTTGGAAGAGGGCAAATGAACTCAATATTTTAAAATTCTGTAGAAAGGTTCAGCCTCAGTTTGAGTTTTGGGCAGAAACCCCCCAAAACACATATGTGTTACCTCCAGACTCATGATAGTGGCGGGCACTTAATAAGCACTTACTGAAAATGAATTGAAATGATTCCACAGGTTAGAGTAATCATCGCCAATTTTCAACATGTTAATCTTCTTTTTTTTTAATTAAAATTTTTTTTTTCCCTGTTAATCTTCTTAAAGGAAAGAGTTTAGGTCTTTGGCATAGAATGATTCGATACCCACTTGTGATGGGCACTCTGCTGATTACAGCTTTGTCCAAAGCACGTAGAAGGTAAAGCAAATAATCATTTTCACATGGGTAACTCACTTGAGGAACAATTCCATTCTCCATCTTTGTTTGTGCACTCAGAGATAAGGTTGGGGTAAAGGAAAAGGAATGCTGGATTTTCCTTACTAAGTTTCATTTGGAAAGGTCATGGGAGATTACCTGAGCACTCTGTACTCTGAAAAGGGATACAAAGATTAGGGTAGGGCAGGCAGGGTTTACAGAAAAGCTTGGAATGAGGAAGGAGGAAGTGAGATGCTTTTTCTCTCTACCCGGAGAGCTTTTTCACCCTCAGGACAAAATATTTAGCTGCATCTCGCTGCAAAATCAAATTCATTAGGCATTTTGAAACTTTTCTATTTAAGGTGAATTCCCCTACGGATTTTGTTGCTGCTTTTAGGTTATAGAAGGGATGAACTATTCTCCCTAGCAGGGATAAAGAGAACCCTGCTAAATTAAGCAGAGTCCACAGTGGGTTTTTTGGAGAGGACTTGTGTGTTTTTAAAAACCCTTACATTCTGTTTTAGAATCAATACTAAGTATTGGTTCCAAGGCAAATGAACAAAGGCTAGGCAATGGAGGTTAAGTGACTTGCCTAGGGTCACACTGCTAGAAAGTATAGCCACCTACCTGTCCAAAACCTATTGTGTTTTTTGTTTTTGTTTTTAACCCGGACTTCCATATTAGAATCAATATTCTCTACTGGTTTTAAGGCAGAAGAGTGGTAAGGACTAGGCAATGGGGGTTAAGTGACTTGTCCAGGGTCATACTGCTAGGAAGTGGATAAAGTAAAATTTGAACCCAGCACCTCCGGTTTCTACACTTGGTTCTCAATCCACTGAGCTACCTAGTTATCCCTACCATAGTATTTTAAGGTCAAAGAGAGGGGTGATTAGATCTGTCAGCTTAAGGAGGGATGAGAAAGGAAATCTATATTTGGTAAAAATGAAGAAAACTCCCTGGGAGCTTGGCTTCAGTATGGAGTTCTGAGGTGATTGTATATGTGTGGGAGTCTCCTTAGGATGCTTTGCTCTGGGCTTTGGATTCAGGGTGGGAGTATATTTGCTATTATTTTGTTCCAGAAAATTTCCAAGCTGCCTCTCCCTTGATACGTGAAAGTCACTGGGAAAAGAGTTAAGCTCCAAGCTATCCTCCAAATGAATTCCAGATGTTGCTTGTTTTTGTGTGTTTTTTAGTCTCAGAGCCTAAAGATACTTCCAGACTGTACTACCTCTCTACCTGATACAAGAGCAGCTGCAACAATGTGCACAATAAGTCTCTCTGCTTGAACACTTGTAGTGGTGAGGAGCCATGACATGAAGCCCTTTCTGTTAGAGCTACTCAAATTTGTAGGCTCCTAGATTGAGGGTTGGCTATCGAGTCCAAGTCCCTCATTTTACAAATGTGGAAACTGAGATCCATGGAAATGAAGGAACTTGTTCAGGGGAAATAAAAGAGATTGGATTTGAACCGAGTTCCTCCAACACTACATCCAATATTCTTTCTTCTTCACCACGCTCCTTTTCTATCAATTAAAAGGAAGTTCTTCCAGTTAACTAAGCTAAAATCTGGTTTCCTTACAACTTTCATCTGTGAGTACTGGGTCTTACCTCTGGGACAAAGCCACTTAAAGCCAATATATAAATTCTATTATTATTGCTTACATACAAGACAAAATGGCACCACTTACTCACACTGAGCTTGCAATCACTACTAAACTCCCTCCTTCCCTTCCATCTTTTCCATGAACTGTTCTCCAGTTGTGTCTCTTTAATCCAGAGCTTGGGGTAGGAGATTTTTAAAACCAAACTATGGGACTTTATGTTGCTTCCTATTAAATCTCATTTCAGTTTTTCCTCTCAGAACACATTTTTGGAGGGGCATTGATGGTCCAAAGGAGGCAAAACAAGACAGAAGGTAGACTCAAAATCATGGCCTATGAGATTCAGCTCAAAGACCTATGAAGGTTTAGCTTGGAAAAGAGAAACCTTCATGATTGCTGTCAATAGACATAGACAATATTGTCATATAGCTAAGTGATGCAGTGGATAGAGTGTCAGACCTGGAGTCAGGAAGACCGGAGTTCAAATCTCAGACCCTAGTTGTGTGACCCTGGGCAAGTCACATAACCCTGCTTGCCTCAGTTTCCTCATTTGTAAAATGGGCTTGAGAAGAAAATGGCAAACCATTCAGGTATCTCTGTCAAGAAAATCCTGAAATACAGTCACAAAAAGTAAGACATGATTGAAATGACTGAAATAACTATATTATAGAAACTTAGATTTCTCCTCCTCTTCATTCCCTCCTTCCAAAAGGAAGATTGAGGGCTAAGGGGTGAAAGTTACAAAGGAAGTGAGATTTCAGCTCAATATGTGGAAGAGCTTCCCAACAATATGTAGAGTAGGAGAAAGCTGAGATGGAAAGAATACCATATCTGGAGTCAGAGGATGTCAGCTCATATTCCATCTCTTCTATTCAGATGAACAATTGTTACCCCTTTTCCTGTGGCTTCACCAAACTGATGAACTCAATTTGTTTTTGTGCAAGTTGACATTGTAATATGGCTTGTACGGATTTTAAAAAATGACCCTTTTGCCATTTTGTTCACCTCTCTAGACCTGTTTCCTTGTCCTATAGGAAGTGCAGTTAGGGTGACCAAAGTTCTAGTCCTGCCTTTGACATCTACTGGCTATTTGACCTAGGACAAGTCACAACTTCTCAATGCTCCAGGAAGCTCAAACTCTTAAGGGACAGAAAAGATACCTATCTGTCTTGGTAGAAAGAGTTTCCTATACCAATCAAATCCCAGGTTCCATCCCCCCCCCCAATAAATCCATTTTGTTCTATTCCATTTATTGTTCCAGCCTATCAAGGTATTTAGGGATTCAACTCTGTCACTCAGCTATTTCTTCCAGCCCTGACACTATGTATGCTTTCCTTGTCTTTTTCCAAGTCAGTGATAAATTGATTTATGAAAGAAGGAAGGAAGGAAGGAAGGAAGGAAGGAAGGAAGGCAGGCAGGGAGGGAGGGAGGGAGGGAGAAAGGAAGGACAAAAGAAATAAGGAAGGAAGAAAGAGAGAGAGAGAAAAAGGAAGAAAGAAAGAAAAGAAAAAAGAAAGAGAGAGAGAGAGAGAGAGGAGAGAGAGAGAGAGGGAGGGAGGGAGGGAGGAAGGAAGGAAGGAAAGTTTTTTGTTTTAGCCAATGGTGTGACTTCTTCCAAAAAATATCTCCTAAGCACCATTTGTGCTTTAGTGCTTGAAATTTCCAACATTATAAAATCATTCCAATGGATTAAGTATCATTTGTCCTGTCTCTGTGGGTCTGCTTTGGAAATACAAATACTACTGGGAAAAACCCACTGCCATTAATATTCTAGTGAAATTAATTTATTGATTTATTCTGATACCTGACAGTAGAGCCCAAGGGAAGAGGAGGAGTCTTTGAAAGAGTGAACAGGAAAGCTGGAAGAGGAATGTGGGAACCAAGGACCCAAAATAAACTTCATCATGAGAGCTGGCCTCAACCCTACCTTAATCTGGCTTCCAAAGAGTAGAACTTCAGCTTTTTCTGTCTTTTTTTTTAGTTGAATGCTTTATGAGTTATAGCATTAATGATTTCACCATAATGACCCCAGGGACTCATACAGTGAAAATACCAGTGAGCTATCTGGCACCGCACTACTCAGCAAGGGCTGCAGAACATTTCCACAATTGCTCAAATCTAAAGGTAACGGCTTAATTGCCCCCTCTATACTACTCTCCACCCGTATAACCCTAATCTCTGTGCAACACTTCAAATTATTCACACTGACTCAGGAGGTAGAGGGTGCAGAGTGTAATGGGAATTTTTATTTCCTTTTATTCTTCCTGTGACTTTCGACTAAATAAAAGGGCAATCCCATTCTCCCAGACTCTCAGGCTCCAAACCTAGGAGTCATCCTGGATTCCTCTCTATCTCTCACTCCCAGTCTCTTGCTAAGGCCTGCCAATTTCACCTTTCCAAGCTTTCCCAAATATGATCCCTTCTTTTCTCTGACACTGTCACCATCCTGGTGCTGACCCTCATTACCTTGTGCCTTGACTATTACAGTAGCCTACTGGTGTGTCTGCCCACCTGAAGTCACTCCCTCATTCAGGTACTGAAGTGATTTTCCTTCAAAGTAGGTTTGATCATATCATCACACCAACTCAGTAAACTGAAGTGGTTCCCTATTGCCTTCAGGAGAAAAAAAAGATGCTCTGTGTGGCATTCAAAGTCCTTTATAACCTAGCCCCTTCCTATAGTTTTAGGCTTCTTATACCTTACTCTTTGACTCTTACTGTCTAATCCAATGTAGACTCTGGCTGTTTCTTGAGACTGTCTCTCAGCCTGGAGCAGTCTTTCTGGGTCCCATTTCTGAAATGCTCTCCTTCTCTCACTCAGATCATTGACTTCTCTGACTTTCTTTTATGTTCCAACTAAGATCCCACCTCCTATAGGAAGCTTTCCCTGGTCCCTCTTAATTCCAGCGTCTCCCATCTGTTAATTATTTCATATTTATCCTCATATATAGTTTACTTTATAATACATATATACATATATATATATGTATGTATATATATATATATATATAGAGAGAGAGAGAGAGAGAGAGAGAGAGAGAGACAGAAAGAGGTTTGTATGTTGGTTTCCCCTTTACATTGTAAGCTCCTTGAGGGCAAGGATTGTCTTTTACCTCTTTTATAACCCTTTTTATAACCCTTTAGTACAGTGCCTAGCATATAATAGATGCTTAATAAATGCTTATTGAAAGTCCATTTTCTGTTAATATTAAACTCACCTGACCAAAACCTGTCCTTTGGGATGTGAAAATTTACTTAAAGCCTTAAAACATTCCTTAGGCAAGAAGTCAGAGTAAGACTCTCAAATATTCTGATTCCTTGGCAATATGTAAATCTTCAATTAACCTATCTGTGACTCCTCTAAATTTCTTTTAATTTGTAATCTGACTTAGTTTACCTATAGATTTTGTTTGATAAAGTTTGTTTATTTAGGGTTGAGGTTATATATGAGGTTATGACCCTGTTTAACTAAATTTGCTCAACTTTTATGGCATTGATGGAAGTATGTGATTATGGATCAATTTTCCCTTTACATTTTCTGGTCTAAGAGAAATGTACAATATTACAACATCTTAAAGAATTATTTTTCTGTCACTATCATGTAATTTAACTATAAGAAACCAGGTTAGGGTAGCTCAGTGGATTGAGAGTCAGGCCCAGAGACGGGAGGTCCTGGGTTCAAATTTGACCTCAGACACTTCTTAGCTGTGTGATCCCTGGGCAAGTCACTTAACCCCCATTGCCTAGCCCTTGCCACTCTTCTGCCTTGGAGCCAAGTATTGGTTCTAAGATGGAAGGTAAGGGCTTAAAAAAAAAAAAAGCAAACCAGGTTAGAATCCTAATGGTAATTCAGATTTTTCTCTAAGCCTGAACATATGCTTGAGAATAATAATAAAACCCAGGTTTTTACAACTATAATTTCCACATTGTTGTATATACATATAGATAACATATGTTATAAAATATAATAAATATAAATAAAATATTATATATATATATATATTTAAACCCTTATCTTCCATCTTAGAAACAATATTGTATAGTGGTTCTAAGACAGAAGAGTAGTAAGGGTTAAGCAAAGGGGGTTAAGTGACTTACCCAGGGTCACACAGTTAGGAAATATCTGAGGTCAGATTTGAGGTAATTATATGTTGAGAGCAGTTATCTACCATATGAACTCAGAGAGGAGATATTTCTCCCCAAACAAAGGGTACATGGTATCTGTTTTCAAGTATTTGAAAGACCACATGTAGACAAAGGACTCTCATTCAGATACACGCTTGATAATGTGGCTTCCATGATTTTGTGATTCCAGTTTCTAAACTTTTTATTTTGAACTGTTGGAATCATGGAAAGACAAAAGAATATTCATTATGATGAGGCTAAAATCCCATGGCTCCTTGTTCAAATAATTTTGAATTCCAAAACAGTACAAAGCAGCTAAAACAAATAAACGTAGGAGGAAATTGTTTCATATCAAACAATAACCATATTTGTTTTGTAGGATTAAATATCTTGAGAGAGGATTGGTAGCTTCAGTAGAAGTAGAGTGTGAGAACCTCAAAAAGAAAAGCCAGGTTGAAGAGGAAAGCAAGAAATAAATTTGGAATAAAGTCAGGATCCTGGGCTGTACTACCCACATTTCTACAATGTTCTTCCTCCCACATGACCTTTGGACATTGCGGCCAGATGTAACCAGATGGCCACCCACTAAAGACAAAATAGGATCCAATTGTGCAGAATTTCCCTTTTCTAGGATATGGAAAATGCCTTACTGTAACCACAGTTAGATGGGCATAGCAACGGAGTTGTGGAAAGGCAGTAGCTCACTGCTAGGTCTAAAAAGGGCATCAAGCCTCTTTCCCACCCAGAAACTGATTGTAGGTACTAGAAAAAAAGCAAAGAGAAGGGTAGGTAGTAGAGTAGATAGAGTGCTAGACCTGGAGTTGCGAGGACCTGAGTTCAAATTTGATCTCAGACATTTTCTTGCCAGGCAAATCACTTAATCCTATTTGCCAAGCTCTTGCCCTTCTGTCTTAGAGTTGTTACTAAGATAGAAAGTAAGAATTAAAAAAAAAAAGAAGAAGGCAAAAGGAGCCCAGATCCCTGGGTTAGTGCTTCTTCTGGCAAGTGCATCTTCTACTGAAAAGATGGAGAAGGAGAGAGCCAGGAGGAACCTTATCATGGCAAAACACAGCTCTGAGAAGGCTCACTTCCATCATAGTTTCCCTCTTGTGTTTTTGGAGTCCCAGGGAAAATTTTGTGCTTCAGGTTTGTACTGAAAGTTGCCTGAGGTCTTAGAATGGACATGGATGGTTCCTGGTTCCTAGGTTGGTAGCAACTGCTTCCTGGATGACATTTTCTGGTCCTTCTCTTATTTTCTCAGAGATTTCTACATCAGTTTCTGGCAGAAAGCAGTTCAGAGACCCTACCATGAAAAAACTCAAGTCTTGATGTATTTATATTTGCAAGTAAGCAAACTATTGAGTTTCTCATTTAAAATATTGAAAACTAATTAAGTAGGTTGTTGGCAGCATTGGAGTATGAGAATGATGAGGACTCCTTGACTCACCACAAGTGAGGGGAAGAGCCTAAAGGTTGACTCCTTCTTTCCTGAAAGGTGGTCACACATTATTCTCCCCAGCTCTTTTCCTTAGGGTCACTATCTGACCTTTTGGTTCTTTTTATTTCAGGGAGAGGTAGCAGAACCAGTGGGGCTTGCTGGAGTCCACAAATACTGCCAGGATGTTGCAACCAGCCCAATAGGGATATCATGAAGGGATTCCAGAACCAAAGAAGCTAGAACAAGATAGAACTTGGGGGAAACTAATACTATATAGAGTCTGAGTTAAATTGTGAGTTTTTTGTGGAGAATTACCCACCCTAGTTCAGAGTCTAGATTGTGTATATGTTGTGGTGTGTGTGTGTGTGTGTGTTGGGTGGGAATGTAGAGGAAGATGTTCCTGTGTTGTACATACTGTATCTCTCAGGTAAACAGCCCATTGTAAAAGCCCCAACAACTAATTAAGGAATAGATTTTCGCTAGATAATAATATGGCAACATAAAGTTATTTAAAGATTCTTTTTATGATCATCTTAAAATGTATGTGCAGCCTATCTTATAAGGCTCCTTCAGAATAGTCAAGACAAGTAAATGGAATAGACCTTAATAATTCCACAGAAGTGGGGATGTTTAGATTAGAGAAGAGAAGGCTTAGGAAACTGGTAATAACTTGCCTACCAGTATCTAAAGGCCTTTCACTTGGAAGAGGGATTAGTCTTGTTCTAATCAGCCACAAGGGACTAAATTAGGAGAAAAAGAAGTTAAAAAGAGGCAAATTATATTTGAATCATGCAATGGAATTCAATTCAATAATCACTTACAAATCCCCCATTAAGTATCAAGTGCTAAGATGTTGGAGAAAGAAATTAAATGATGTCTACCCACTAGGAGCTAATACTTTCCTTGGGGGAGGGTGTGTAACTTGAGTACACAGAAACATAAATTCAAAGTGACTTGGGTAATAAATTCCATCAGAGAAATCATTTGCAAAGATTTTTTTCCTAGTTAAATGTTTATGCCCCAATTCTAGTTGCATTGCTTTTGTTGTTGTCGCTATTGCCGTTTGTGTAAAAACTTTTCAATTTCAGCAAAAGCCTTTTGAAGGAAGTGGTACAAACGTCCACTTTGAAGGTAGTGAAGGGTTCCAAGAGGCAAAGATGAGATAGGGTAGAATTTCCAGGATGGAGGAATATTTTTATCACTGCATAAAACAGGGGGAGATGGAATGTTGTGTATGGTGAACAACAAGTAGGCTAATCATTCTGGAGTGTAAAATGTAAGGAAAACATATTGTCCATCTGGAAAGATTTATGGGTTGTGAATGGCTTTGGGTTTACATTTTATTTAAGAAGTAAGAGGGAGTTACTGAGGCTTCTTTAACAAAGGAGTCATATAGTGAGACCTGCACTTCAGGAATGCCATTTTGGTAACAGTGTAGAAGGTGGGTTGGAGAGGTGGTCCAACTGTGTGTATTGAGACCAAATTGGAGGCTATCACAATAGTTTGGTCTAGAATTGATAGAGAGAAAAAAGGAATGATAATTTCCATGTATGGGACATCACGAGAGCCTTTTTTAATGTTAGCACATGGAGGTGATCTAAGAACTTCAAATAATAATGTGTCACACACATACACATATAGTAAAAGCACACACACATATATATTTAAATGTAAGATATCACACAATTCCTACATATGGTGATGATTTTTTAGACTGAAAGGAGAGGGGAACCAGTCAGCTGATTGATAAATACAGTAAAGGGATCTCTTGCAACTGCTGTGCTCTGTAAATGCTTTTTAAAAAAATTATTTATTTGTTTATTTAACTAATTTAGAATATTTTCCATGGTTACATGACTCTTATTTTTTCCCTCCCCAGTCCCGTAGCCAATAATTCAACTAGGTTTTACATGTGTCATTGTTCAAAACCTATTTCTATATTATTAATATTTGCAATAGAGTAATCATTCAGAGTCTATACCCCAAATCATATCCCCATCAAACCATATGATCAAGTAAATGTTTTTCTTCTGTGTTTCTACTCCCACAGTTCTTTCTCTGGATGTGGATAGTGTTCTTTCTCATAAGTCCTCAGAATTGTCCTGGATCATTGCATTGCTGCTACTAGAGAAATCCATTCTATTAGATTGTGCCACAGTGATCAGTCTCTGTGTACAATGTTCTCCTGGTTCTGCTCCTTTCACTCTGCCTCAATTCCTGGAGGTCATTCTAATTCACACGGAATTCCTCCAGTTCATTATTTCTTTTAGCACAATAGAATTCCATCACCAAAAAATAACACTATTTGTTCAGCCTTTCCCCAATTGAAGGACATCCCTCATTTTCCAGTTTTTGGTTTGTTGCTTTGTTGGTTTTCTAGCATTAAGAAAGTGGTGGGAAAATTCTATTAATGTAGATTAAACAAAAAATGTATGTCAAAGGTACTTCTCCTTGCCCTACCTCATCACAAGAGACCTGATTATTAAACATTTACCAGCATCCCTTTGGAACTAACTCTTTGGACCATTCTCCTTCCTATGAAAGATATCCTATTCTAAGGATTAAACACCAGTTTACTATGAAGTAATAGTGTTAAAATGTCATAAAAGTTGTTCCATAAGTGGTGGATCATCCCTTTCATATTAAAAAAACAAAACTGCAGCAAGAGTTAGAAAGAGAAACTCCATTTAAAATTATTCTAGACAAGATAAAATACCTGGAAATCTACTTGCCAGGACAAATTCAAGAATTATACAAACATAACTCTAAAACACTCTTCACAAAAATAAAAATAGATCTGCTCAATTGGAAAAAATATCAACTGCTCATGGGTAGGACAAGCTAATATAATAAAAATGACAATCCTATCCAAATTAATATACTTATTCAGGGTGTATGGGGTACTCAGGGAGGAGTAATATCTTTGGTATGGAGGGCTTGTCGTGCCCTCCTAGGGCAGCTCTCCAGCCTCTGACCCTCACCTGACACCCAGCTCTCACTTGTGGCTCCCAGTAGCTGCTAGCATGCGGCAGCGGCCACACCCCGGGCAACGGCTTCGACAGGCCGGCTAAACCTTGTGAGGGTAGCCATCGGGTCGTCATGGACCCCTGGTAAACTAGGGCTTTGCTCATCCAGTATGTGAAGACTGCTTCGGCCGAACAGACGGAAGAAACCAACAAGAAGATTCAACGGCTGAGATGGCGACGCAGCAAGGCACTGTGGAGTGCTTAGGGCATATTGGAGCACAAAAGACAACACGGCCATCCAATGCAGCTGAGGAAATCTCCAGGTGTAACGACTTTTCGTGCCAATGGACCCAGGCTTCCAACACTGAGAGAGTGGGACTGTCTCTGTGCATCGACTTTTCCACTTAAATTTTCATGCACGTGTCTTTGTGCACAAAAACACACAGAGACAATAGTCATCCTCAGTTACCGAGAGACTACTACTACTACTACTACCTATCAAACTACCACAACACTTTTTATAGAAATAGAAAAATTATTACAAAGTTCATCTGGAATAATAAAAGATCAAGAGAAATAATGAAAAAAATGTGAAGAACAGGGGCCTAGCAGTACCAGATCTCAAACTATACTATAAAGCAGTGATCATTAAAACTATATGTGATAGAAGGGTGACTCAATGCAGTAGACTTGGAATAAATGACAGTATCAAGATAGTGTTCTATAAATCCAAAGATCCCAGCTTTTAGGACAAGAACCCACTATTTGACAAAAATTGCTGGGAGAATTTGAAAACAGTATGGGAGAAAGTAGGCTTAGATCAACATCTTACACCCTATACCAAGATTAACTCAGAGCGGGCAAATGACTTAAATATAAAGAAGGAAATCATAAACATATTAGGTGACCACAGAATAGCATATCTGTCAGATTTATGAGAAAGGATTGAATTTAAGACCAAGCAAGAGATAGAGAACACTACAAAATGTAAAATGAATACTTTTTTTGACTATATCAAATTAAAAAGTTTCTGTATAAACAAAACCAAGGCAACCAAAATTAGAAGGGAAGCAACAAATTGGGAACAAAATATTTATAACAAAAGCCTCTGACAAAGGTCTTGTTTCTCAAATTTATAAGGAGCTAAATCAATTGTACAACAATTTTAAGCCATTCCCCAACTGACAAATGATCAAGGGACATGAATAAACAGTTTTCAGATGAAGAAATCAAAACTATCAATAAACACATGAAGAAGTGTTCTAAATCTCTCATAATTAGAGAAATGCCAATCAAAACAACACCATGGTACCATCTCACACCTAGCAGACAGGCCAATATGACAGGAAAGGAAAATAATAAATGTTGGAGGGGATGTGGCAAAATTGGGATACTAATGCATTGCTGGTGGAGTTGTGAATTAACCCAGCCATTCTAGAGGGCAATTTGGAATTATGTGCAAAGGGATTTAAAAGAATGCCTACTCTTTGATTTAGCCATACTACTGCTGGACTTGTATCCCCAAGAGATAGTAAGGAAAATTACTTGTACAAAAATATTCAGAGCAACGCTCTTTATGGCGTCAAAAAAAAAAGGAAAATGAGGGGGTGTCCCTCGATTGGGAAATGACTGAACAAATTGTGGTATATGATGGTGATGGAATACTATTGTGCTGTAAGGATTGGTGATCTGGAAGCTTTCCATATGAACTGGGAGAACCTCAGTGAAGTGATGCAGAGTGAAATGAGTAGAACCAGGAGAATATTGTGCACAGGAAGTAAAACATTGTGGAAAAATCTAATGTAATATACTTTGCTACCACTAGCAATGCAACAAACCAGAATACTCATGAAGGATTTATGTAAACGAATGCTATCCACAATGAGGGAAAGACCTATGGGAGTAGAAATGCAAAAGCAAAACATAGGACATCACTTATCACATGTATATATGGGTATGTGATTGGGGGTTTAAGCCTTAAAAAAATCACTCTATAGCAAAAATGAATAATATGGAAATAGGTATCAAGTGACAACATTTGTACAATCCAGTGGAATTGCTTGTTGAATCTGGGAGGGGGTAGGGAAAAGGGGAGGAAAGAAGATGAATCATGTAAACATGGAAAAATATCTTTAAAAAATAAAATAAAAAATTTTAATCCAACAATCTGGTTTTGACTTGATAGGAAGCAATGTATTTGATTCAGAAGCTTTAGAGCCATGCTTATCTCAACTGAGTCATAAATCAAGCATAATTGTAGTCTACCAAGAGGATTGTCCTAGACAGATAAGCTCCAGAAACTGAGGGAAGTTCTATCATCAGGTGAATAATCCATATTATCAGGTAATGGTCTGGAAGTGCACCAAGAGACCCAGCTCTGCAAGGCTGTGTCTGTTGGATTTGTTTGCCTACTCCTTATAAGGAGTTCTAATAAGGTCTATAGAAAGAAATCAACTCTCCCCAAATTGGCTCTTTCCTTGATGGGTGGGGTAGTGATTAAACAGTCTAAAAATGTTAGTAATTTATGCATTCAGCTGTTAAGAGGTTGAGCAACCTTGGCTTTGGGGCTGTTTATTTCTCGGATATATCCTGTGCCCAATGGGAAGTCCTTAACCGCTATCCTCTGTGCCTTTGAAGAGACCGACTCCATGCCTGAATACTCTCCCTCCTTACCTCTGCCACAAAGTACTAAAGATTTAGAACTGGAAGAGACTAAGGGATCATTTAATCCAAAATCTTCATTTTACAAATGAACCAATGGGACCCAGAGATATGAAGTATAAGGTCACACAGATAGCACAGCAGAATTTAAATCCAAGACAATCTGCCATCAGGGAAGCTAAGTGGCATGGTGGATAATGTGAGGGATCTGGAGTAAGGAAAACTCATCTTCATGTGTTCAAATCTCAGAGCAGAGACTTACTAAGCTATGTGACTGTGGGCAAGTCACTTCACCCTGTTTGCCTCAGATTCTTTATCTATAAAAGGAGCTTTCTTTATAAAAAGAGCAAGCCACTCCAATATCTTTGTCAAGAAAACCCCAAATGGGGTCACAAAGAGTTGGATGTAACTGAAAAAAAAAAACAACTAAAAATCTCCCCAAACAATCTGTCAACAAGCATTATTAAATACCCACTATGTGCCCAGGTGTTAAGCTAAGGTGCTGAAGTTACATATATAAATATTTCATACAAGTCACACAAAGCAAATTTTTGCATTATCCATGTTGTTTTTTAAAAGGCAAGAAAAAGAAAGAGAAGAAAATATATTTCAATCTGTATATTTAGTCCATGATTTCTCTAGTTAGAGGGGGATTGAGTGTTTCATTAGGAGTCCTTTGTAATTATGTTGGTCATAGTGCTGATTGAAGTTCCTAAGTCTTTATAATATTTTTGCTATTGTGTAGATTGTTCTTCTGATTCTACTCATTTCACTATGCATTAGTTCTTCCCAGATTTTTCTGAAACCATCCTCTTCATCACATTCTATATCACAATTCTGTCATATCAATATTATGATACTTTTTCATATCTTCTTTTGTTCATTTATTTCTCTGGTTCAATGAAGATTTATTGAGTTTATGCTAAAAAATGCACATCAACCAAGCTTCTTGAGGATTTCCAGTCTACAAAAATGAAACAAGTTAAAACAGGGGCATCATGGTGTATTGGAAAAAAGTTGTTAAATTTAGGGTTTAAATTAAGCTTGGTAGTTGGAATCCTAGTTTTGTTCTTCTTTACCTTGGAAAACCCAGTCTTGGATTTCAGTTTTTATTCACAAAATGTAAAAGTTGGACTAGATGACCTCCTAGGTCCCCTCTAACTCTCAGTGTTAGGACCCCCTCATTTTTTTTTAGGTTATGGAAGAACTAATTGCAAAAGTCAAGGGCTATATCTCCCCATATCTTCCTTTCAAGATGTAGGGTATGGAAGCCTCTTCTCTAGCAATGGCCTATCTGAACAAGGGAAGTAAGGAGAAAAGTATTTATTAAGTGCCAGGTACTATGCTAACTTCTTCACAATTACTACTTCATTTTATCCTAGAACAACATAATGAAGGAGATGCTCTTATTTCTCCATTTTGTAGTTGAGGAAACTGAAGCAAAAATGGCTTACTAGGATTATATGGCTAGTCTGTGTGTGAGTCTAGATTTGAACTCAGGTCTATCCTGACTCCAAGCCTAGCATTCTATCCACTGTGCTACCTAAATAGTTGTTATACTTCATTCTTCATTTTGGAAGAAGAATCATGACATCACTGGTGATGTCTTATGAGTGAAATGGATATGTGAGGCAGAATTACACAAAGTCATCAGCCTCACTCTCTAAGAAAAAAGTCAGAATGACTGGTGACATCCTGGGATGTATTGGATGGTTTCTTTGATGTCTGATCAAGCTCTAAGTTGCCTTAATGACCTTTGGGAATAAATTGTTCTCATCTGTTCATTCCACCAAGGGAAGCTTTCTTATTCCTAGGTTAGACATCCCACCTAATTCACTGATGGGTTTGAGATTTGTTGGTTATCCTCAACCTGGGTTAGCCCATCTACCAAGAAAGTTTTACCAGGTATATGTACATGCTACAGCTTCTTGGAACCACTGATGAGAGTCTAGTGAGGTTGGATATTAGATGAGCATTGCTGAAAAAGAGCTCATCAAATCCTCACTAGAGATGCTAGTCTTCCCTGCATTACTGTCCTTCACCAACCCATGTCACTGAGATGATATGGTGGAAGAGAAGAATGTGAGAGGCTTCTCTTCATATCTCAAGACAGAAGAGGTCAGGGGGCAACACTATACTCCCTCTAGTAGCTTCATAGTCTCCTTTCTTCCCACCTGGCAATACTTATCTCATTGTCTCATCCACTCATCTGCTCCTCCTCACTTATGATCTCTTGACCCTCAGAAAAATGTATGCCTCTTGAGGTCAGGGGCTGTTTTCTTTTTTGACTTTATAACCTCAATGCCTAAGACAGTGCCTGGAAAATAAGAGATGCTTAATAAATGGTTGTTGAATGAATGAAAGAATTCTCAAATCCATAAATGAATTGCTCATCCTGATGTCACAATTGGCTTATCTCTTAGGCAGAAACCAGTGGTAGAATGGAATGGGGGCACAGGGAAGGTGCAGGAACATATGATTAAGAGACAAAAAATGTTAGGTCCTAGTCCTGTCAATCAGTAACTTGTGGGGTGACCTAAGGCAAGATACTTGATCCAGCTGTGCTCCAGATGCTTTATTTGTCTATGGATATTAATACATTCCTTACTTACTTCCTTAGTTATATCTTGAAGTTCCAAAGGAAAAATAAATAAGAATGCACTTTGAAATCTTAAAAGAGTTTATATATATATATATATATATATATATATAAGATTTTAAAGTGACAACTGGGCAGATATGTTCCCTTTTCCCACAAGATAACACAGTAAAAAGGATTCGAACTCAGGAACTTGGATCCTTTGCCTCCAAATTCAGATCACTTTCCATTGTATGCTACTCTTGTTCTTACTTAACCATTGCATATGTGAATACTTTCTCTCTCCAATTAGACTGTTAATTCCTTAAGGAACAATTGTTTCTAGCTCAAAATTTATTTTGATTTATGACCTTGTCAGATATCTGATTCAGCCTCCTCCTTATCCAGAGAAAAAACTGAAGTTCAGTGACCTCCTCAAAGACAGAAAGTAAATAAGTGGCAAATGCAGCTTTTGAACCCTGGTTCTCAGGACACCAAATCTGGCTCTTTTCCTTCCTATATGTACCATGCCACCATGGGGCAAAGTGATGAGATAGAGTTTCTGTTTAAACTATTAACTAGATCAAAGAGAAGTTCACATGTGTAATTACCACCAGAAGCCTGTTGTAAGCAGCATCACCTCTTTACCAGGAGTGAAGATACCTCCTGCCTGTGTGGGTAGATTTAAATTTGGACACAAAGAGAATTCCAGATGAAAAGATTTATTTTCCCGCATCCATTTAGGGAAAAAGAAGCCTCCTCACTCAGAGTCAGTTTACAAAAGCCTTAAGACTCTCCTTGGTTTTTCTAAGGATATATAAGACCAGCTCTGACTCAGTCTGTTAGGGCAAGGAGTTTTTGTAGAGGAGAGAATTAGGATTTCTAAATAGAAACAGATGCTCTGATTTCATAACACAGGCTTCTTTTCTAGAACCTGCTGTCCATATCTCCTGGCTCTGCTCACCTCTCAGGATTCTGGCCAACTATTGATTCTGTGTGTGTGTGTGCGAGAGAGAGAGAGAGAGAGAGACAGAGACAGAGACAGAGACAGAGACAGAGAGATAGAGACAGACAGACCAAGAGACAGAGACAGAAAGACAGAGACAGTCAGACAGAGAGAGAGAGAGACAGAGACAGAGACAGAGAGATAGAGACAGACAGACATACCAAGAGACAGAGACAGTCAGACAGAGAGAGAGAGAGAGAGACAAAGTCAGAGAGACAGAGACAGAAACAGAGAGAGACAGAGAGACAGAGAGAGAACAAAGACTGGTCTCTGCTTCTGCAGGGTGAGGCCCCCATTGTCAAAGAGAAGTCCTGAGGTCAGAATTACTGGAGAGCCAAGTACAAATCTGATTATTTCTTATGATTGCATAGCCCTGGGAAGGCTGCCTACAACATGCTTATTGACTAAAGAAAATATGGCATGTAACTATAATGCAATATTATTATGCCATAAGAAATGATGAAAGAGTTGATTATAGAGCATCCTGTTATGTGAATTGATACGGAAAAGAGAGAAGAAGCAAGAAAATATTAAGTATAAGGTCAGCAGCATTGTAAAGTGAAGCAACTTTGAGACAATGTTCATTAATTCCACCTCTGAAGGTCCAATGCGGAAACATGTTGCCCACCTCCTGACAGAGAAATGATGAATTGGAGGTGCAGAAAGAGACATAGATTTTTGGCCATTTCCAAAGTGTTGGATTCATTTTGTTCAATTGTATTTAAATTTATTTGTGGCAAGGGTTTTTCCTTTCCTAATAAATAATATTTATTTTAAAGAATAACACAATCAAAAAGTAGATAGGAGTTTTATTTTCATTTTATAGAAGAGGAAACTAAGAGAGAGATTATGTGAGGCTGAAAAGAAACTATACATACATAGATATATACATAGATAATCTTCTCTCTGAAATAGGAATCTGGACAGCTCACTGATCCCATCAGGGTCTGAGACAATCCTAAGACTCCAAATTGCAGAAAATTACTAATTTACATTGACAGAGGGAATATTCCTATACTAATAATGACAGAAGCTAACTTTTTTAGAGGTCATCTTTTGCTTTATCTAATTAATTAAGAATATCAAAAGTTAACATTTAAGTTGGTGAAATGCTTTATAAATATCTCATTTGATCTTCATAACATCCTAGAAAGAAGACATTATCATTACCATTTTACAGATAAGGAACCTGAGGCAAACAGAGGTTAAGTGACTAGCCCTGGATACCATAGCTAGAAAGTATAGAAGATCATATTTGAATTCAGGTCTTCTTTACTCTACATACCAATGAAAATAAGAGTCTAGACAAAAAAGAAAATAAATTACTTTTAGGACTTTTCAAAATTGAGTAGGCTCCATTATTAACAGTCTTTAAGCAGAGGCAGTATGAATACTGGCCTACTTATCAATTGTACACTGATATTCTAGAAGATAACCTTGTTCATATATGAGAGGACCAGATAGCCTCTGAGGTCCCGCTGAGACCCTGAGTTTGTGCTATTCAGCATCCTTTTTTGTAGAACTAAATTCTAAAATATTTTCAAGTTCCAGGTCAAGAAATGCCTTCTCTCATTTGATTACCCCAACTCATAATCTTGGCTTCCTCTGAACTCTTTAAGTACTTATTCTTTGTAGTTAGTTGGGACCTGCCATATAGTCTTTTTTTTTTTTAATAAAGAGTTGCCTTTTCTTTTCAACTAGAATGTAAGTTCCTTGAGGTTGGAGACTGCTTTTCCCAGGATGTATACACCACAGGATTTAGCAGTAGGTCAGGATCCAGAGAGGGGCTCCATTAATAGTACATTGGTAGATTGCTGATTTCAGGTCTGATAGAATCCTGCAGGATTCAGTGACTATAAGAGGAAAAATGTGTGGAGGGTCACGTTCACTGCATTTCTTTGGATTGATTGCCTCATGCAGTTATGCTACTTCTTGTCATTGAAGACTCATTTATGAAAAATGTGGGAAGTACCAAAATGCTTTAATCATCAAAAATTTGAAAGAAATCTCTCCATTACACTTATTCCCACCACTTAACTTCATACACATGCAAATGTTGAGGTTTTGGATGAAAATGCAACTCTGTTTAATCTAGCTTAGTGATCATATTACTACCATAAATGTCATGAACTCTAACAAGCTTCCCTGTGGATGGGTGTGGGACTGTAGTAAAATGGCATATTCATCATGGTTTTTCTCCAAGAAGACAGTGGATATAATTCAATAAATATTTTGGGATGAATGATGACATGATTGAATGACGGATGGAATTTCTGCACACTGTGGATGTTGAAGACTATTCATTTGGTTATGATGAGTTAAAATGCCTGCTATTAGATTCTGAATTGGAATGTAGAGAGTAGCAGAAATGATTTTAAAACGGCAAATGAGGATTCATGCAAATTGACGACTTAGAAAGTCACTGAGAAACTTTGACTGTGGTTCAGGAAAGGCTAAGAAAGATCTCATTTGAGAGCTAGCCTCCAGAATGCTTTGATGTATTCTTTCTTTGGTATGGAGTATTTATCACACTGGAATGAACCTTCTCTTTTTTGTCATTGTCATTTCATATTTTCAAGTGACTATGGTATGGAAGGTGATAAATAAATGAATGAAAAACTATTAGTTTCTCTGATATGCCAAGTACTGTGCTAAGCCCTTGAGGATGCAAATATAAAAACAAAGACAATTATTGTACTGCTCTCAAGGGATATATACATTCCTCTTCTCTATTTAAAAAAAACAAAACATTTTCAATTAGAATGCATTTACTTTCTTTCTCTTGACTTCTATTCGAATGTTAATGAGATTGTAAATGGTGCCCAGGAACAATGGGAACTGTGGAATAGTTGATATGATCATTGTCATGGTTCCATTAAGAGTTTGGTGGGAATGGACAGAGAGAAAAGGAAGGTAGCTAATGAGGAAATAGCTAGAAAGTAGAGTGAAGTAAAATATACTTGAGACTTTCCTGAAAGAGTGAACCAGTATCACCAATCAAGATAAGTAGGGTCACTCACTGGAGGAGCAGGTCAAGTGACAGGGAAGAAGTAGTTAAGGAGTTGGGAGGAAGAACATAGCAACCAATCAACAAACAAGCATTTCCATTATTTCAGATTCCGAGTTGGAAGGGGCCTCAGAAAATAACTGGAAGAACTAGTCCTTGTTCAGGAATCCTTTCTGAGCTCTTGTTGAAGCCCTCTAATGAAGGGATCTCCTGCATCTCCTGAGGCAGGGCATACCAACTTTGTGTAGCTCAAAATGTCCCAGAAAGTCTCAATCTGGTACTCTGCATATTCTATCCATTACTCTTGGTTCTGCCCTCTCTGACCAAGGAAAACTAATCTAATTTCTCTTCCACACTCTTCAAGAGCTTTCTTCCCACACTAGATTCTATCACCCTCTTTTTTCCAGGTTAAACATTTTTCACTTTTAATCTATCCTCCTATGAAATGGTTTCTCTTCCTTTCACCACTCTGGCCACCATTTTCTATACATGCTATAGTTCATCAGTGTCCTCTCTAAAAATCTGGTGTCCAGAATTGAAGGCACAATGTTCTTGATTTGGTTTACCAGATCAGAGTAGTAGAGTTGGAACATCATCTCCCTTATTCAGAACTCAGTCTCTCAATGCAGCTAAAATCACATTAACTCTTTGGGCTACAATGACATATATTGTCTCCTATCAAGGATAGCAAAGAGGGCTTAATGGAGAATCCCAAATTTTGTTACACAAACTGTTGTCTAGTCATGCCTTTGCCATTATATCCTTGTAAAGTAGACTTTTTGAACCCAAATATAGAACTTTTCAAATCATTTCTCTGGAGGATGAATGGTCTCTGGGCTCCAGCAGGTAAACTTTCATCTTCTCTTACACTAGAGTCATGCCCCTTTTCAGCCATTTCCAAACCAGGCTACTTATCCCCATGCTCTTCCAACTTGAGGTCCCTTTTATGTGTTATCTTCTCCAGTATTAGCTCCCCTAAGTCAGGTTAACAAGTATTTATTAAATGCCTACTAAGTGCCAGACACTGTGTTAAGACTTAAGGATACAAAGAAATGCCAAAAAAGCAAAAGAAAGAGTTCCTGTTCTCAAAAAAGCTCACAATTCCTTATGGGCAGGGTCTATCCTGTTTGCTTGTCTTGTTTTCCCTATATGTGGCATAGGACCTGCCACATAGTGAATATTGAATATTGTTTTTTCATTGACTTTGTTGAACTAAATCCCAATTTAATCTAGAGAGACAGTGTGGTATAATAGATAGGGGGCTGGACTCAGAGTCAGGGAAACTTTAGGTTAAGTCCTGTCCCTCATACGCACTGGATGTGTGACCCTGGGCAAGTCATTTGACCTTGAAGGGTCCCAGACAACTTTCTAGAACTAAGTATCAGAACAGTTATGAATCTGTATTGAAAGGAGTTTCCTCAATGGGAATTCCCTACACACATCCAGACCTCTTTTCCTACCAATCTTATTAGATATAGCCCAGCATTCTAACTCGCTGATATTTTGAATCTGACATCCAATGGATTAATAGTCCCTTTCAGCTTTGTATCATCTAAACGTATGCTACCTAGACCTTCATCCAAGTCATAGGTAAAAATGTTGAACGGCTCAGGACCAAGGAAGGATTCCTAAGGCCCTTCACTGCTCCTTCAAAACTTGCAATGATCCATTAATTACAGCTCTTTGGGTCCCAGGCATTCAACTCATTCTCTTTCCTTCAAATGATACTATTGTTTAGGCTACTTCTCTTCATCTTGTCCACAAGGATATGATTCATGGGGAACTGTCAATATTTATTGAAATTCAGGCAAACTAGATCTATAACACTTCTTTGATCATTTACTTTAATGATTGTGTCAAAAAGAGAAATGATGTTAAACTTGTATGACTGGTTCTTTTTTTTTAGAGTTTCTCAAGTATTTAATGTTCATATAAGCATCCTTTTCAAAAGTTATGGTGCTCAAATTAACTACCCAAGTTTCTTTGCTCAAGGATAACATATTCAAGACATCTTCTCTTTGGAAACTAGAACTGAATATTTTTCCATGATTACATGATCCCTTCTATCTCCTGCTCTTTCCTCCCCCCTCCCCCACAAATCCAATAAACAGTTCCACTGGGTTATACATGTATCATTGTTCAAAACCCATTTCCATGTTATTTATTTCTATAGTAGTGTGATCCTTTAATATCAAAACCCCAATCATATCCCCATCACATTACATGATCAATCACATATTTTTATAATGCATTTCTGTTTGAACTGCATTTTTAAAAACAATTCTGCTGAAAGTCTTTGCTGGAGAGCCAGGTTTCAACATGGGTACTCTCCATTTCATAGCAACCACTCTCTCTCAAATCTTAATATCTTTTCTGATTGACACGAGCATTCAGCTGAGCCACAGCAAAGTAGATGCATAGTTCCAAGCTTTTCATTCAACTCAGATAGACATTCCATGGCACGTGGCACTTCATAGGCAAAAGAACAGATTATGGAATCACAGGACAGATTTCCATCAATTGAGTTGCCAATGCAAATTCATGAATTACCATTCCCAAAGCTCCATCTGTCCCGTGGACACTGATCCTAAACCTACCCATCTGTTCCGAATCTAGGTTATACAGGAATTAAATCAGAATACTAAAATATCTGACTTTCATTTCTTTGTATATTACTGGTTCTTGGTGAAGCCATGCTGGTTCTCAGTGATCACTATTTTCCTTTCATTTATTGAGCACACATCAGATAAGTTAATTAGGGGCATGAGAAATATAAAACATAGTCCCTAACCACAAGGAGCTAACAATTCAGTCTGGGTGCTGATACATATCATAATATCATAGAGTTATAAAATATTTTGCTTGGAAGAGACTTTGGAAATCATCTAGTCCATATCTCTTATCATAAATGAAAGAAAAATAAGGGATGCAGATCATGTATTTACTACAAACCATATTCTCTAGGTCTAGAGAGGCAACCTGTCATAGTAGTACTGCTTTTGAAATCAGAAAGGACAAGGTTCAGAATCCACCTTTGACATTTATTAGCTCTGTGACCCTGGGCAAATCATCAAATCTCTATGTGCTTCAAGCAACTCTTAAAGATTTATTTACCAATATCATGATTGATAACCATCTCTTTTGGAGGAAGGAATTCTCACACCCTCTGCTACATTTTTCAGATGTTCAGGCAGAATTGATGGTAAATTCTGAATTCTCAAGAGGAGTTGGTATGATCTTCTATCTACCCCCCCCCCAAATGACTTTGTTTACTTTGTGCATCTTCTGCATTTACTTATCTTTGTACCCATTGTCTCAAAACCCCTCTCCTCTTTGTAGAATATAAATTGTTTGGTTTTGGCCTTTGTATCCCAACCTACTATGTGCTTGGCACTCCATAAGCACTCAAAAATGCTTATTGAATTGAGTTCATATTCTGGAAAAGGCTTTATGACATACATCCTGTATATGACTTATATATAACAATATCTGATTCCTGCTTATGGAAAATGAGAAGAAATCACCACCAGATTTCTCAAGAGAGTATACCGAGCAGCCCTCAAGTTGAAACTTGGCCACCATTGTGGCCATTGTGCCACACAGTTACACCTATAAAGCTATGGTGTCCATTGGCAGGCAGTGGGGCCAGGCTGTTTAAGCAATTTTTGTCAAATAGTGGGTTCTTGTCCTAAAAGCTGGGATCTTTGGATTTATAGAACACTATCTTGATACTGTCATTTATTCCAAGTCTACTGCATTGAGTCACCCTTCTATCACGTATAGTTTTAATGATCACTGCTTTATAGTATAGTGCACACTCATCTATCCTAACCCCGTCCACCCTCTTCAAGACCTGCGGCAATGGGGGAGTGGCAACACAACAGGTGGAGGTGACCACTGGCAGTTGTAGTCACGATCCTGCACGTAGGCGGCCCACGGACCAGTGGTCACTCGGCCCTGTAACCGGACAGCAGGGATGTTTGGCAGCATCCTGGGCGACTGAGCAGCCCTCTCTAGGACAGCACTGCTCACCCTAATCAAGGGAGGGGACTAGAAAAGGTGTCCCAAACATTGCCTGCCCTACAAACACCCGGTCAGCACACCCGGCTGGCGGGTCATCCCTTTAAGCGGTCTTCCCGTAACAACTGGCGTCCCATGCCCTGTGTACCACAAACTTTGCGCCTCAGTCTTTGGACTTCAAAGCCATATGAGGGTACATCAATAGATGATAATGCACAAAGACAATCGTCATTCTCAGTCACCAAGAGACTACCACTACTAAAGAAAGTAGTGGTATTGATTCATTGATGCCAGAATTGATCTTGGGATTTGGTTAGGATTTCTAACATCTACCCCAGTTATCTCCTACTTAAGGACTTTCCAGTTAGTGCCTATCTTTAAATTACTTGTTTTAATTTTGTATATGGAGACAGGTAGATGGCATAGCAGGGTACTAGATCCAGAGTTAGGAAGACACATCTTCCTGAATTAAAATTTGGCCTCAGATACTTATTAGCTGTGTGACCCTGGGTAAGTCACTTAATCCCATTTGCTTAGACCTATCTTTCTTATTACTAAGATACTGAGTCAGTTTGCCTCAGTTTCCTAATCTGTAAAATGATTTGGAGAAAGGAATGGCAAACCAATCCAATATCTTAGCTAAGAAAACCCCAAACATGACACAAAGAGTTGAGAGTGACTGAAAAACAACTAAACAACAACAATTTTGTATATACTTACATGTGTACCTGTGGCCTCCTTCCTCTAAGGGGAAACTATAAGCTCCTTGAAGGCAAGCATTATTCCATTTCTTTGTCTTACACAATTAGCTTAATAAGTGTTTGTTGACTAGATTACAATTAGTTGGTTGATTGATGTAACCTCCTGAGGGCAAGCATTATTTATTTCATGCTTGCTTTTATGTCTTCAATGGCTGGACCATAGTAGCAACTTAATAAAGACTTGTTGAGTGATTGGTTGATTGATTAGAACAGCAGACAAATTCCTCAGTCTTCCTCACAACCATTTAGGTTCTTGTGGAGCCACTACAGCTGAGGGTGACAGAGTTAGGTTAGATTTTCTGGATTGACTAATCTCCATACCGTACATCAAAGGTTTGAGCTGACCTGAATATTTTCCACATTTTATCTGTTTTGCTGTGGAATGAAAATCCTCTCCCAAATAGCCTTAGTCCTCCTAATCCTTGACTTAAATCCCATATCTCCGATCCTATACATGTGGAAGAAGATGGGGTTGGGCTCTGATGGTGACTAATAAACAAACATTTAGTAAGCACTTACTATGTCTCAGATAACATGTCTCATTCATTATAGAGCTGGCCTCAAAACCTATGCTTAAGTCTTGCTTCTGACACTGCTTATGTGACCCTGGGCAAGTCACATAACTCATTAGTGCTCTAAGCACATTTGCTAGTTTGCTGTTTGCTAACTAGAGTGCTTTCAGAGAAGGTGCTGATATGCATTGGTAAAATTGGTAAAATTCATCTGCTCATTCCTTAAGTCATTAAAATTATAGTCCAGTCCCTACCCCAATGTGACAGCACTGCAGTAAGTTCTAGGGATGCCAAGACAACAATGATATGGTCATAGGATCAATGATTGAGAGGTAGAAGGAAAAGAAGAAGCCATCAATTTTAACCCCCTTATTTTAGAGATAAAAAAGCCAAGACACACAGCTGATAAGTAGCTGAGGTGAGATCTGAGCTCAGGCACTCTTGTCTCCAAGTCCAGAGCTCTAGCAAAGGGTTTATAGTCTCCCAGGGGAGTTCATAGGAAGATAAACATACATAAAATACATGTAAAATAAATACAAGGTGGTTTGGAGAGAGAGGGCATCAACAATGGGGTCATCAGAAAAGGCTTTGCTCATTTTGAAGATGACTCCGGAGTTGAGCTTTGAGGGGAACTATAGATAACAAGAGAATCAGGCAAGGATGGGGATCCTGAGGCTAGATCCTGAAACCAAGGAGCAAAGGGGAGAACAAACAAAAGAAACTTTCCAATTTCTCTTGATTTGGGATTTCTCTGAATTCTGCAATTACTGTGCATCTGGTTGACTTAAAAACTCACAGAGAAGTCAAATCTGATGCTCTAGAAGAGTCTCCAAAGAGGGGAGCAGGGAGAGAAGAGCACTACCACTACTCAAGCCCCAACAGATACAGGCACATGGGAGGGTAGAGGTTTCTATCTATCATTTTATCAGTGTAGTAAATCCTCAGCATGGAAATTTCCCTTCCAATATAGATATGTTTCTCATCTACAACCTGTTGTCTTAAGAATTTGCCTGGGGAATTGAGACTAAATAAATTCCCCAGGGTCACACAAACCATATGTATTAGAAGCAACATTTGTACCCAGGTCACCCTGGTTCTAATACCAGTTCTCCATCTACTTTTGTTGTTATTTAGTCATTTTAGTCGTCAGATACTTCATAACCCCATTGGGATTTCCTTGGCAAAGATACTGGAGTAGGTGACTATTTCCTTCTCCAGCTATTTTTACAGATGAGAAAACAGAGGCAAACATGCTTAAGTGACTTGCCCAGGGCCACTTAGCTAGTAATTGACTAAAGCTGCATTGGAACTTGGGTCTTTCTCACTCTATCCACTGTACCACCTAGCTTCCCATTCCAGCCAATGAACCACAATGATCTCTTTAATTCCAACATAACCAGAAAGAAACCTGAATTTACTCAAAATTCTTTCCCTCTCTGATTCACCCTTTTGCTGTTTCAAGGATAAGTGAATCATAGCCTATGGAAGTAGATCATATCTTTAAAAATGGAACCATAGCTCTCTGCCTTAGCAATGTGAGGATAGCTGCATGTGGGAGAAAGAGCCTCTTGCCATGGTGTATACAGTCCTTTCAGGATCTTCACATTCCTTTGAGTAATTGGTCGAAAGCATATATTTGGTAGTAACAACCATGGTGGGTCTGAATTGGTACCACATTTGTATCATGAAGGTTGCAGTGTAAAGTATGCAGAGATTCAGATCTTAGTCATGAAGTTAAGTGGTTCAAATGATTCATATTTAAAGACGAGACTTTTATAAATATTTCTGAGAGCTGAGCAACTCCAGGGAGAATCTCAAAGCTCAGGTAAAAATACTGTATTTAGAATCTGTCAACCAACAAATGCACATTTACTAATTTACTCATTCTTTAAATATAGAGTCATCTAGATCTTTTAGGGACGTGGCAGTGATAGCTAAGAAGAGGTCTTTTGACTCTAGACTAGTGGTTGACATAAAATAGGGCCAACAGGAGCCAGTTCTGAATGAGGAATTATTATTCCCTGTTCAGTTACCATCTCCATTCCCATGCCTGACAGCTTCCTCATTCCAGACTGCTAAATTATTGCCTTGAAAATTAGAGTTGGGGCAAGGTACAATGGATAGAGCATTAGATCTGGAATCAGAAATCAATCCATCAAGAAACTCTGATGTTTCTGTGTGCCAGACTTTGCGAATACACCATCAGAAGTAAAATAGCTACCCTTCCCAGGGAGCTTAAAGTCTGGTCAGGGAGACAACATGTACATATTTAAGTGCAGCTGGTTTGGAGTGATAGGAGTGTGAATAATGCCAAATTTGATATAGTGTGAATTTGAAGTAATACCAGGTTGTGTTTACTGCAAGCTAAAGTGCAGGCCACTATGTTGTCAGCATATACTTGTCCATCATCCCACATAGATGTGATGTGCTGAGGCATATCATATTACCAATAGTTATATGGATTTTTTTAAGAGGTCTTATCAAAATGACAAAAGGAAGACTACTACAGATGGAAACATGGCCATTGCAAAAAAAAAAAGGAGCTTGTTATTACATTAGAACAAAAATTTGATGTAATTGAGAGGCATGAACATGCCTATTGTAACTCTCAAATAGGTCACAAGATGTCAAAAATGCCTGGATATTCAGAATAGAGTATTATAAAATACACAGATAAAAATTTTTTTAAAGCAAAATTGTATCAGATTTTGTATTTTCAAATAGCTACAGGAATAAAAATGTCACAGTGATAGAAATGTGGATTTTAGATATGTGGATTAAAGATTGCAATTAAAAATATGTTCCTCTTAGCAGAGCAGCTTCAACTTTATTTGTCAGTGGAAGAAGAGGAAATAAAGTGGAGTGAAAATTTTTGTTGTAGATATTGGTTGGTTCAATCACTTTAAAGTTAAAATTGAATTGCGTAAATTTTTAATTATATACAGATGAGGATGGGACAGGTAGATATCCTGATGTTTTGAAGAAGATGAAAACAATAACCAACACATATTAAAATTTGGATGAAACAGCTAATTCTGGAAAAAGAAACCCTCTAGAATTTATATTTCTAGGAAAAAAATTATATTTAAAAATTTAGATAGAATCTGCATTTCTAAGATAAAAACTCAACTGGGATCAACTGTTTACTTACTGCCTTAGGGGGTAATGTAATATTTTATTTATTTATATTGTAGAAGAGGATTCCAAATGAAAATCAATGCTTATTTATTGGTCTCGAAATCCTCACATTCTAAGAGAATACAAGCCAGCAATTGCTTCCAGTCTTCTGCAGTCAAATAAGAAAGAAGAGTGAGTAAAGCTATTTCCAAAAAGCATTTTTCAAGTTTTTTTAGCCCAGATGTTGAAAAATATTGCAAGAACAACAATATCAAGTTTAAAGCATTACTGATTTAAAATAATGCCCAAGATCAGCCAACTATACTTGGTTCATTGTTTGCAAATGTGAGTGTGCAAATTCCCTGACATATGGATAAAGCTCTTTGCAACTACCATACTATGTATAAATCTTTTTTTTAAAAGACAGTTTAATCTTTGCTGTTAAAATATTAAAAGGCATCATGATACTTTTGTCATATCTTCAGTGTAAGTTTGTTTTTGGGTATAACATTTGGTAATTTAAAAAACATGTGAATTGTTATTTATAACTAAATTCTCTTCCATGTGACAGTCTTTCCAATACCTGATGATATGTCAGATTCCCTCTTAAGATTTCTCATCCAGGATAACTATGATGAATTGAATATTCTTCATCAATCTAGTTGTATACCTTTGGACAATCTCCAAATGATCAACATCCTTCTCAACTTTGGTGCCCAGGACTGAAGACAATACTCTAGATGTAAACTGGCCCATGATGCTGATCACCTCTCTACCTCTGCTCCAGCAGGCTTCTTCTCACACTGACAACATTTATACCCTTATATTCTCTTCCTATGATCAGATCAGTAAGTTCTCCATAGCTCTGATTGATGAAGCACCCACACCAGCCATCATTCTCTCTTTGAACCTGAATTAGATCATACTGCTTCAGACCATCTCTCTACCCTGATTTGATATAACTACTTTGTCAGCTCCAAACCCCATCCCAACTTTTCAGCTCCTTTATATGTGCTATCTTCCCCTCATTTGAATGTAAATTCCTTGAAGGTAGAGACTCTCTCTTGTATTTGTATTTCTAGTACATGGCACTTAATAAGTTATCTATCTATGTATCTATCTATCCATCCATCTATCTCTCTGCCTGTCTATCACTCTATTCATCTATCTATCTATCTATCTATCTATCTATCTATCTATCTATCTATCTAACTGTCTGTCTGTCTGTCTGTTTGTCTGTCTGTCTGGTTGGCTGGCTGGCTGTCCATCCATCCATCTATCTATCTGTCTCCCTATCTGTTTATCTCTCTTTCTCTGTCTCTGGTTTTGTCTCTGCCTTTGTTTCTGCCTCTCTCTCTCTCTCTCTCTCTCTCTCTCTCTCTCTCTCTCTCTCTCTCTCTCTCTCTCTCTCACACACACACACACACACACACACACACGTAGCAGTACCATCATCTATCTACCTAATCCTGTTTACTCTATTTCTCTTAATACAACTTGACCTTTCTTGGGTGCCATGTCACTTTGTTGAATCAGTCTTGATTTCAGTCCACTAAAATCCTCATAGAGGGACAGCATGGTGCAGCAGATAGAACACTGGACTTGGAGAATTCTGCCTCTGACATATATAAGATGTGTGACTCTGGGTAAGCCACAAAACTTCTCTAGTTCTCAGCTTCCTTATTTATAAAATGTGGATTTGGTGACCTCTAAACCTAGGTGTCTATGATATTTTTCAGACTATCTAACCATGTTTCTACTACTTTATATTTGTGAAATTGATTCTTTAAACTCCCCTATATTAATACTTGTTAAATTCGTCTTTTTTAGATTCAGTTCAATGTTCTATCCCACCAAAATCTTTCTGAATCTTATCTGAATTTTCCAGAATAATAGTTAGGCTTACCAGCTTTGCATTATCTTAATCATGACCCTTCTATAAAAGAAGGATTACTTTCAGTAAGAACATGATCAATTGCCTTCTTCCTTTCATCTTCCTAGGTTATTGCTATAGTACTCAATTAAACAGAATTCATTTCAACAAATATTTCTTATATGATATGCAAGGTACTGTACTTGGTAATGAAAATACAAAGTCATACCAATGAAGGCCAGTTCTGCCAGGTTGTAGAGCTGAAAAACAAAAGAATTATTTAAGCTTTTTTTTTTTCCAAATGGATGAACAATTTCAATGTTTCAACTTAAAAAAAAAATTAAACCAACAAGAAACATGTAACCCAAACCAGAAACAAGTCCATTGGTATGAGCCTTGTTGTTTTAAAGAGAATTATTTTTATGAAAATAGCAAGAAACCAAACAACCCCAAAGCCACTAAAAGCACTCGTGCATAGATCTATGACTCACTTTTTTTTGTTGACCTCCCATCAAGCATCAGGGTCTGGGCATCTTGCCCCTAAAGTTTGGTGCTTTGAAGTGAGAGTCATGCTAAAGCTGATATAACCAAAACGAGATGTATATTCATCAAGCAGCCTTTTCATTGGTGAAGGTAAGAGTGGCATTCCAGAGTCTCAACAATAGTTTATTTTGGCAGCAAGGTGCCATAGTGGTGGAGCATGGATCTTAGTATCAAGTTCAAATCTTGCCTCAGAAATTAAGCAGCTATTTGACTATGAGCAATTCCCTTAATGTCTCTTAGCCTTAATTTTTCATCTAAAAAATGGTAACAAAAATAGCACCTACATCACAGGGTTGTTGTGACGAATGAGATTTTATATATAGAAATGTTTTACATATACATATATATTTACAAACTTTAAGGTATTATATAACTTCTAGCTATCATCACCCTCATCATCAGAGTTATTGAAGGATCAGGAGTCCTTATCTCATATAATTTCTGGGGATGGGGATAAAATTTACATTTGTAGCAGTGACAAGAATTTCTTTAATGCAGAGAACTTTATTCTGCTTCTCAGTTGTTCAGTCAATAAGGTGTTAAAATTCTCTAGGTTTCAGGATCAGAGTTTTAGAACTATAGGGGATTTTAGACATCCTTGATCCCAACTTGCTCATTTTATAAATGAGGAAGCAGAAAGAAAAACAATCTGCAGGACAGCCAGGTGGCTCAATGGAGAGCCAGGTCTAGAGACTAGAGGACCTGGGTTCCAATGTGATTTTAGACACTTCATAGCTGTGTGACCCTGGGCAAGTCACTTAACCCCTATTGCCTAATCCTTACCACTCTTCTACCTTGGAACTAATATACAGTATTGATTCTAAGACAGAAGGTAAGGGTTTAAAAAGAAAAGAAACTTGTCCAGAGTCATAAAAGTAGTAAATGAAAGCCCAAAGCTTAGAAATCAGGTTCTCTGAATCCAAATGCAGTACTCTGCTCTTAGGGATCTCTAGACTTTTGGCTGTAAGAAATGAGTTCAAATCTTGGCCATCCCTTCTTAGCTGTGAGACCTTGGACAAGTTACTTCATTTCTCTGAGCTTCAGTTTCCTTATCTATAAAAAGGAGAAGGTAGGACTAGAGGCTCTAATATAACCCTAATATTCTGTGGGCTTACAGAGGTTGAGGAGGTGGCAAAGTTGAGAGGAGAGACATTGCCAGATTCTGGGAAGTACAGCAAGAGTGAAATGAGAAGGGAGAGGTTCACATACTCAAGAATTTCCAGGCATGAACCTGATGAGAATTCTGTGCTTTAGGAAGACAGATAATCATCTATGTCAGGAATTCCTTGTGGGAGTGAGTATTATTCTTCCAGGCATTTCTATTTATTTTAGTAACATCTAGGATGGTCTGATAATCTCATGGTTTGGAAAATCTGAGTCCCAACTGGAGTCCTCATCCCCACAGAAGGTTTTAATACCATCTGTGCTATCAAAGTGGTGAAATCGGTTGACTTTCTAGTGCTTATGTTGGCAAAGAACTTGGACAAATAAAGGATTAAAAAACCCTCTAATCTCTGCTCATTTTATCTTTTGATATATTAGTTCAAGATATGAGAAACTGAAAAGCTTTTTCTTTCCTGAAGCACACTTGGCTAAAAAGAAGTGATAAATCTGCCTCCAGAGTTATCTTTCTACTGTCTGACTGGTAGAAACATCCACCCTCCACTTAGAATGATCAATGCTGTGGTATATTACTCCTTGGATCCAGCTATTAGCCTTGGCCTAATTTGAGCTCCAAAGATTTCCTTTGAGAAAACAGACAATTTGGGGACACAAATAGTTTGGAAATTATTTGATAGTGATCAAGATTTATTGCACAAAATGGAGGTTTGAATTCAGATTATAATATGGAAAAATCATAGGCTAACACTAGATAGAATTTTATTTTTTAAATTACAAAAATAGATTTGCATGATAGCTTTTGGACATAAAAAATTTCTTTTTGGAGATAATGCCAGAAGTCCACAAATGGCTTACAATTTCTTTTCTTTCTAATAGTATGGCTAGGCACTTGTTTTGTTGACATCTTCCTCTAGGGAGAAAAAATGCTTATGTTATATTGTAAGCTCCCTAAAGGGAAATACTTGATTATCCCTCAGCATTTCTAACAGAATATTTGCCATCACAGGCACAAAATAAATGCTGGTTTGTTTGTGGAGTCATTATGCAAAATGAATAGTATAGACAATAAATATTCCAGGAGTTGAGAGAAGGGGTTAATTAAAAAATAGTTCGTAGCTCCTAACAAGAAGATGACATTCTAAATAAGCAGAATGAGACACATTTAAGACCAATTTGGGTATTTATTTTGCTTGATTTTGCATTTTTCTTATAAGAGTTTGTTTTTGCTTTTCTACTAAGGGAAAGAGAGTATATATTTGCTTATTTTACAAATAAAATTTTATATAAAATAAATTAGTTCCTATATTCCCCAACCACTAGTGCATCCCTCTATAATTATTTCCTATTTACTTTGCATGTACATGTGTGTTGACAATTTTGTGTTATGAAACCCCAAATTTACCTTTGTTCCATGGGAACTTGCCTCCAAAAAAAAATTCCTGACTGACCCTTGTCCCAGACTGAACAATAAACCATCAAGACTTCCTTGTTCACTCTAGATATAATCAAATTTAAGTATAGATTTTTTTTTGTCTCCTTAGTTTCTCTTATTATGTCTAGGCCTTTCCCAAGTATTCTAAACTCTGATTACATCCTCTTTCCTAAGCCAGCCCAGTCAGTTGTTTCTCCTTGGTCATACTCTCTACAGTTTAAATATAATCTCACTTTCTTTAGTTTGGTGGAAATTCCCACGATTGGTGTCTTTCCTGCAACAGTATTCCCAAAGTCCCAGAGTGGAGGTTCTTTGTGGTATATGGTGGCTCTCTATAGTGGCCATAAGAACTTTTTCTCCCTTGTCAGATTAAAGACGAATTCTTTAGAATTTAAAGAACTTTTAAAGAAGGTTCTAAAGAATCACTGCTTTGGTGGTTCTGTGGTTTTCCAGGCTGACAGTGTACACATGCACATATTTAAATACTCACAATAATGCTTAAATGCTATTTATAAATACTTATAAGTATATATGTTACCTCCCTTGATAGAATGTAAGTTTCTTCAGGATAGTGAATGTTTCATGATTGTTTTTATATTTCCACTCCTTAGAAAATAGTTTATACTTAATAAATGATTATTGGTTAATTGAATATATCATTTTTGGCATATTAATGCCATTTTGTGGCACAAATATAAAAGGGTAAAAATAATATTTAATTGGTAACTTTACTCAATTTTACTCAAAGAAATACAGTCCAGGATTACTTAACTCCAGCAAGGATGGCTCATGTTTAGCAGGATGATCTTGTTCCCAGGATTCAGCTGATGCTGGGCCTTGGCACTGGGGCCAAGACTGAACCCTTCTTTAATTGCCTGCCTGATTCAGTCATTGTGGGTCACCAGTCATTCTCACAGCTGTTTAGTGGCTTCTGACCCCTGATGTCCTTAGTGGGCTGGATGTCTGGGAGAGAGAAGAGATTGGGTAATAAAGGAGGAAGCTCTCTGTCTCTCTAGTTATATTATAAAGTATATTGGTATATGGGTATATTGAAGTCAAAAAGTGGGAAACTTGGAAAGGAAAATCACAAACATTCCTCTGGCCATACCTGAACTCTGGTCTTGGGAGTTGGATGCTTCAGTCTTGAAATGAACAGCGAGGCCATTTATTAGCTGAGATGGGCTGGAGGGAGACTTTAGAAATGAAGAGGAGGAATACTCAGAGAAATATGCAGAAGATAAGAAGCTGCCACCCACCAATCCTCAGTGATGGGCTCAAAAATATTATATAAAGAATATAATAATTATAATAGGATGGGGAAGGACATTTATGGCAAACAGTTTTGACCAAATTGGCAGTCTCTTGACGTGAATGATATAAGATAAAGCTAGAAAGGCTGAGTAGTATGATTGTGGATAATTTCGAATGCCAGACCAAGGAGATTAAATTGCGTTAAGTAGATAAGAGAGACCCACTGAAGAATATGAACAAAAGAATGATATGCTCCTATCTGTAACATAGTATCTTAGAGTAATAAGAGGAATCTTTAGGGGTTATCCAGTTCAAAAAACAGGACAACACCCACATCTTTCCAACTAGGTAGTAATCTACCCAATTTTAATTTAATTCAATTTAATAGACACCAATTAAGTACTTACTATGTATGTAGCCCTGTGCTAGGCACTTAAAGACATACTTCAAAATTTCAAGAATGAGTGTGAGTTTCTCCTTTTTCAGATTAAGGCCCTCTTAGGATTTTGTGCATAGTCCTTAAGAAGTGCCATGGCCAAAATTTTCTGTAGCCACCTGGTAATGAAGTTCTCTAAATTTAGTTTGGTTGGTGACATTCCATCACCTGCTCAGGTGTAGCAATCTTGACTGTGAAGACTTAGAATCTTAACATTTTAGAGATGGAAGGAGCCTTCCATACCACCTAAGAGGCAGTGAATCGTGGCTGAACCTGGAGTCAGGAAAACCTGACTCAGACTCTTATTAGTGGCAGCACCCTGGGCAAATCACTTAAAATCTCTCAGACACAGGTTCTTCATCTGCAAAATGAAGATAATAGCACCAGTATCTGTCTCCCGGTGTTGTCGAGAGGATCAGAGGAGACACGTGCTTTGCAAACCTTAAAAGTTCGGCATAAATACTAGTTGCTATTCTCACCTAGTCCAACTGCTTTGTTTTTTGGATGATGCCTAGAAAGGTGCGGTAACATGCTTAAGGGCACTGAACTAGTTGTTGGAAAAGCCAAAACTACATGTCAGATGTTCTGACTCCCCTTCCATTACACAGTGTTGTCAATTGTGATAGAACCAAAGTCTTTTATGCTGCAATGAAAGTCAAACTCTCATTTGTTCAACCCTTGCTGGAGATGGAAAACCTTTGGTCATCATTCTTCATGATAAGTTCTCAAATGCTTGAGAATATTTCCCTTAATTTATTTGATCTTGAGACAATCATTATGATGGACAAAGCCATCATCTTCTCCATGGTCTGGAATTGAAAATTGCCTTTTATGGAGGGAGGGTTTGGTTTTGTTTCACTGAACTTCTCCGTCAATGACTTTTCTTAGTCAGGGCAACAATGAAGCAACAAAATCCTGAGGACAGATTCAGCGGACCTCGTATATCGAATGACTTCACACTGGATAATACTATTGAGAAAACTCCACATAAACAGAGTTTAGCCTTCTCTCAGCATGTCATTTCTCAATTTGTCCATTCCTTAGGGAATTTCCAGTCAAGGGATACTCCAATAAAAAAAAAACCAACCACTTAAAATGTGTTACTTTGGAATAATCCAAACAATTTATGAAGTTTGCCTCATATTGCTTTGTAACCTCTTTTTAAAGTTTATAGGGAGGGACAGCTGGGTAGCTCAGTGGATTAAGAGTCAGGCCCAGAGATGGGAAGTCCTGGGTTCAAATGTGCCCTCAGATACTTCCCAGCTGTGTGACCCTGGGCAACTCACTTAACCCCCATTGCCTAGCTCTTACTGCTCTTTTGCCTTGGAATCAATACATAGTAAGTATTCATTCCAAGACAGAAGGTAAGGGTTTAAAAATAAATAAATAAATGAATGAATGAATGAATGAATGAATGAATGAATAAATAAATAAACAAAATAAATAAATAAATAAACGAATGAATAAATAAATGAATGAATGAATGAATGAATGAATAAATAAATAAATAAATAAATAGTTTATAGGGCCAGTATCTTTTATTTTCCCTGTCACATCAGCAGGGCTGGGAAGTATAGATAGTGGGATATTGAGCATAAAAGCTCCTTGAGGCCAAAGATTCTTTTGCTTTTGTCTGTATTCCTAAAATTTAGCATGGTGCCTTATACAAAGCAAGTGTTTAACAAATGCTTATAAGACTGAATTAAATTGATAATACCTAGTTCAGCAATTTGTGAATTATAGAATTTTAGAAGGAGAAAACACCTGGAAAACCATTTGTTTTTATTTTATAGATGAGAACCAAGTTCAGTCAAAGGATCATAGGTATTAAGTTGGCCCAGACCTTTCATTCCCTGAGTCAAAATCCTTCATTTTACAGATGAAAAAAAAAGAGGCCCCAATTTTAAGTAACTTAGCCTAGAATGGTAGGTGACATATGGGATAGAGTATTGGACCTAGAGTCAAAAAGACCCGAGTTCTAATTCTACTTCAGATACTTGCTGGGCAAGTCAAACTCTTTAGTCTTAGTAAAAGATACAAACAGAGTACAGGTGTCCATTCCTTCCACATCACTGCAATCTGGAAAGTCTGCATGAAACGTTTTGGCTTTCCTATTCTTTTCACAAACTCTTAATTTTTTACTTATTTTCATTTTTAAAAAGAAAGTGTATATATTTATGCTATTAAAAGATAAAATATATTGATATTATATAATATTTTACATTTCTGAGTTTCTACATATTTACTTTGTTATCTGCTGGCCTTTGTGTATCGTCTACAGCTTCTGTAAAATTCCCCCCAAATTCTCATTTAATTTCATATTCTAACCCTTGATATGTCAAAACTAAAGTTGTCACCTTGATCCATATGGCAATATGTAATGATGGGGAGTAGGATAAAAGAACCATTGGGGGAAATTGGAATGTAGTGTGGAAAGGAAACAAGACTGACAATTTGTGGGGGAAGGGCCCAACTGGGTGTGGCAGTTGGGTCTTGTGACTAGCACTTCCTTCCTGCCATGTGGGACTTGCTTCCGGGTGTTGGAGGAGAGAGGAGCGTGGTCAGCCCAGTCTGGAGTGGCATGCTCTTCTTGGTTCAGCCCGAAGACACAGGCTTCTGAAGGTCAGATCTGTTCTTGTTTGCTTTCTGTCTACTGCTAAGATTCTAAAAAAAGACAAAACTGTACTGATATAGAGTGGACGGGAGTGGGAGAACCCTCCGCCAGCCTCTGGGGCCTGGCCTCAGGTCTGAAGCTAAAAAAAACTCCAATCCCAACTAGTTATTAAACTTTATATTATTTGAATACGCAGTCAGATACGTGGACTAGAGGGAGCTGAACTTCAGTTTCATTCATTCAAAGACTTCATTGGACCCCTGCTGTTTCCTCTCAGCAGGAGGCATCTCCCTCCTTTACATCACCAAGCAATATTCCCTCTCTTCCCTTAACTCCTCCATATCCCATACAAACCTCCCATTTCCCCTTGTTTTCCAAATCCAATTTCCTTTCCCAATAAATATTACAGTAGGAATGACAGTTGGAAACTGAACAAGAACTTCTGGGAAATTCTCCTGGGGAGCAGGATCTTGGATGCTCAGACACAGAAGGGAGTAGAAGAAGGAGCTGTTTCTCTGGGCCATTTCAGGACACCTGTGGAGATTTATGTCACTGATAGAAATTCTAACATCGAGGATTCCTCTTTAAAACATCGCTGGTTCCTGTCAAGAAACCTAATTTCTTCAAAGACTTTCATTCCATTGAACTATTGAGATACTGGACTCAAATCAGTGAGCAGTGCTCTCCCCTTTTCCTACCTCTCCCCTGGCTATGAGAAAACCTTGTTCTTCAGTAATTAGTTTTATTTAGAAAGAGTTTTAGAGCAACCCTTTGCCCCAATCAACAATTAAATAAGCAGTGAGATAATGAATTCAATCTCATTTATTTACATCTAGAGAGTAAATCCATTGGTAGACTCTATCTTGTTGCCAGTTTTCAAGAAGACATGAGGGGGAAGCCTATGAGGGCCCGAAACCAGCACATATCCAGATTGAGGTCCCTCATACCTCTCCTTGTAGAAAAGACTTCCCCACCACCCTTGAGGGTCTGCATGGCCACCCAGGGGCAAGCCTTCATTGAGGGGAGATCTCCATTTTGTCTCCCCCAAGTAATTCAGGGACTCTGGGAGAGGGTGTGAGGGAAGCCGTTTTATCAACCCTTTCCTCACTGTCTTTAACCCTCATTTTTCCATCTAAGAAGTGTGAGTCCTTTTAAAATTACAGTATGCTAACCCTCGATATGTCAAAACTGCTATGGGAAAAATTGTCATGCTGAGTGGTAGTCTCTCGGTGACCGAGAATGACAATTGTCTTTGTGCATTATCATCTATTGATGTACCCTCATGTGGCTTTGAAGTCCAAAGACTGAGGCGCAGAGTTTGTGGCACATTGGGCATGGGACACCAGTTGTTATGGGAGGTGTGGTTGTGGTGTGGTGTCGGCGTTCACGCGCAGCAGCAAGACATCGACGTTGTTCATCTTCAAAGGTGGTAGCAGCATGGTTAATGTGGGTTCACCAACTGTTTCTGACAGAGGCAGCAAGTTCTAGTTGCTTTGGTGTAATGCCAGCCCACTTCAAGTTTGACTTTAGCTGATCCTTGAATCTTTTCTTTGGTTGGCCTTGTTTCCTGAGACCAGCTGACAGTTCACCATAAAATACCCGTCTTGGTATTCGCTGTGGGTCCATGTGGATGACATGTCCAGACCATCGTAGCTGGGCTTTGAGGACCACGACTTCGATGCTGGTGGAGTTGGCTCTGTCAAGGACTTCCTGGTTGTTGATTCGGTCCTGCCATCGGATCCTCATGATTGACTGGAGGGAGCACTGGTGGAATTGCTCCAACTGCTTCATGTGCTTCCGGTACAGTGTCCATGTCTCACAACCCTACAGGAGCGAGCTGAGGACCACTGCGTTATACACTTTGAGCTTCGTCGCAGTGCTTACACCTCTGTGTTGGAGGACTTTGGAGAGCAGCCGCCTGAGTGCCTGGCTGGCCTTTTGGATCCTGGCATTAATCTCGTGGTCTAGGGACCTGTCGTTGGCGATGGTGCTGCCCAGGTACTTGAAAGTGTTGACGTTAGAAAGCTGCGTGCCGTCGATTGTAATGCACGGCTGGTTCGTTGGCCTCCCTGGTGCAGGTTGGAACAGCACCTCTGTTTTGCTGAGGCTGATAGTCAGGCCAAACAGTTTTGTTGTGGTAGAGAACCTGTCCACAATGGTTTAGAGATGATTTTCTTGGTGGGCCATGAGAGCACAGTCATCTGCGAAGAGAGCTTCCAGGATGAGTCTCTCTGTTGTCTTTGTTTTTGTAGTCAGGCGGCGAAGGTCGACTAGTGAGCCATCCAGTCAGTATTTGATGTAGACACCCAGGTCTAGATCCATCACAGCATGTCATAATACTTGGGTGAAGTAGAGGTTGAATAGTACCGGAGTGAGGACACAGCCTTGTTTTAAGCCATTGAGATGTTGAAGCTGTCAGAAGTCTCTCCACCAGATAGGACTTCCCCTGTCATGTCGACATGAAAGAGCTGGATCAGTTTGACGAATTTTGCTGGGCAACTGAGCTTGCTGAGGATCACCCATAATGTGTCCCTGTTCACTGTGTCGAACGCCTTTGTCAGGTCTATGAAGACAATGTAGAGACTCAGGTTCTGCTCAAGGCATTTTTCCTGCATTTGCCTCACCGTGAAGACCATGTTGATGGTGCTGCAATCTGGTCGGAAGCCACATTGTGATTCAGGCAGGTTCTGCTCTGAAACAGATGACAGGAGTCTGTTGAGTATAACACGGGCAAGGATCTTTCCGGCAGTGGAGAGAAGTGAGATGCCTCTGTAGTTGTCACAGGCTGCTCGTGAGCCTTTGTTCTTGTATAGGGCTACGTTGGAGGCATCTCTGAGTTCTGGGGGCATGTCTTCCTCTTCCCATATGCTGGTCAGCACTATGTGGAATGCCTGGAGTGCCTTTCCATTTAAGGCCTTGTACACCTTGGTTGGGATCCCGTCTTTACCAGGTGCTTTGCCTGCACTCATTTGTTTAATGGCTTTTTGGACTTCCTCTATTGAAGGAGGGACGTCAAGTTGTTCAATGGTGTGGTTTTGGGGGATCTGGTCAAGGGCGCTTTGGTAGACTGAAGAGGGTCAGTTGAGAAGCTGACTGAAGTGTTCTTTCCACCTGTTGCTGATGCCTTTTTTTTCTTTTATGAGAGTGTCACCATCAGAGGATAGCAAGGGAGTGGTGGTGGGTTTTAATGGCCCATAGACAGTCTTGAGGGCACTGAAAAATTGTTTGTAGTTTTTCGTATCAGCAAAGTCCTGGATTTCTTCTGCGTTTTTTTCCCCACCATCGGTCTTGCATCTTCCTGATCTCACACTGCACCGTGGCTTGGAGAGACTTGAATCTGTCCTTTTTAGGAGCAGAGTTTGGGTTATTTTGCCACTCCATAAAGGCTTTGTTCTTTTTGCTTAATAGGTCTTCAATAGCAGTGTTGTTCTCATTGAACCAGTCCTGGTGGTTGCGTTGTTTGGGGCCTAGGACTGCCTTTGATGTTTCCTTCACTGCATCTCTGAACTGGTTCCATTTCTTGGTTGAGCTTCCAGTGAATGGTCCCTTGGCAGACAGCTTGTCATCCAGGCAGGACTGGAATGTTTGCAAATAAGATGGATCTCTAAGATGACTCACATTGTAAAGTGCACAAACTGTCTGGGTGCGTTTTGGATGGCGAGGCGCAATGCACATTTGAAGAGTCGCTCTAACCAATCGGTGGTCTGCCCAGCATTCAGCTCCTCTCATGGCTCTGGTGATCTGTACATCCTGGATGTCTCGCCGGTGTCCAATGATGTAGTCAATGAGATGCCACTGTTTTGATCGTGGGTTCATCCACGTTGTTTTATATTTGTTCGCCATTCTGAACACAGTGTTCGTGATGGTGAGTTCGAACTCTGAGCATTTGCTGAGTAGCAGTAGGCCGTTGTTGTTCATTTTGCCCACACCATGTTTGCCGAGCACTCCTTTCCATCTTTCATGGTCCTGGCCAACGCGGGTGTTGAAGTCTCCCAGTAGTATCAGCTTGTCATTTGTGGGCACTGAGTGCAGGACGGCACTCAGGTCAGAGTAGAACTGCTCGATGGTCTCCTCTGTGCTGGTCAGTGTTGGGGCATATGCGCTGATGATTGTGGCATACTGGTCTTTGCTGAGAGGCAAATGGATCTTCATGAGCCTCTCGCTGATGCCCACAGGCAAGTCTGGCAGCTGTTTAAGCAAATTGGTCTTGATGTCCAGGCCAACACCATGGATTTTGTCTTCATTTGTGGCTCTACCTTTCCAGAAGAAGGTGTATCTGGTAGGTGTGTTTCACTTAAGGCTGCGATGTCGATGTTATATCGCGCCAGTTCTTTACCGATAAGAACTGTTCTTCTCTCAGGTCTTGGGGTATTCTCTCTATCAAGTAATGTCCTGATGTTCCAGGCTCCTAGTAGGAGTTTCTTTGTATTTTTTCTTTGGTTACGACCACTTAAAGGGATGACCCGCCAGCCGTGGGGTGCTGACCGGGTGTTTGTAGGGCAGGCAATGTTTGGGATACCTTTTCTAGTCCCCTCCCTTGATTAGGGTGAGCAGTGCTGTCCTAGAGAGGGCTGCTCAGTCGCCCAGGATGCTGCCGAACGTCCCTGCTGCCCGGTTACAGGGCTGAGTGACCACTGGTCCATGGGCCGCCTACGTGCAGGATCGTGACTACAACTGCCAGTGGTCACCTCCACCTGTTGTGTTGCCACTCCCCCATCGCCACAGGTCTTGAAGAGGGTGGACGGGGTTAGGATAGATGAGTGTGCACAAAGACACTTGTGCGTGAAAGAGATTTAAGTGGAAAAGTCGATGCACAGAGACAGTTCCACTCTCTTGGTGTTGGAAGCCTGGGTCCAGTGGCATGAAAAGTCGTTACACCTGGAGACTTCCTCAGCTGCATTGGATGGCCGTGTTGTCTTTTGTGCTCCAACACGCCCTAAGCACTCCACAGTGCTTTGCTGTGTCGCCCTCTCAGCCGTTGAATCTTCTTATTGGTTTCTTCCGTCTGTTCAGCCAAAGCAGTCCTCACATGCTGGATGAGCAAAGCCCTAGTTCACCAGGGGTTGATGACCCTGATGGCTACTCTCACAAGGTTTAGCCGGCCTGTCAAAGCCGTTGCCCGGGGTATGGCCGCTGCCGCATGCTAGCAGCTACTGGGAGCCACAAGTGAGAGCTGGGTGTCAGGTGGGGGTCATGCTGAAGGGATACCTATATACACAAAGCAAGTTACATGCAGGATAAATAAGAGATAACAGAGAAGAGAAATTGGGGGAGACTTCTTATAGGAGGTAAGATTTTTAGTTGTAACAAAGAAAGCCAGAAGGGCTTCTGGTTGGTGCAGTAGAGAGAGCCCTGGGCCTTGAGTTAGGAAGATATGAATTCAAATCCAGCCTCAGGCACTTATTAGCTGTATGATCCTGGGCAAGTCACTTAACTCCTATTTGCCTCACTTCCTCATCAGTAAAATGTGACACACTATGCGTAATGGCAAGGTAATGGCAAACCACTCCAGTATTTTTGCCATGAAAACATCATGGACCACATCCATGAGTTCACACAGAATGAGATAAGACAGAATGACTGAAGAACAACAAAAGAAGCCAGTAGTCACAGTGGAGGAGGGAGTGTTCCAGGCATGGGTGACAGAAAAAATGTCAGTATCTGTATTTGTTTCTTATCTTTCCTCTAGATTATAAATTCCTGAGGGCAGGGGTTATTAAACTGAAGTAAATTATATCTTACATAAATTTTATATCTCCCCTAGTCCTAGTACCTAGCATAGTGTATTGGGCAAAGCAAATGTTTAATAATTGTTTTTTAGTTGAATAAATAAACTGAAAATTGCTAAGCTCTTCAGACATAGGCAGAAATCCAGTTCACCAAGCTGATTGGGAATCGATGGAGACCTAAGTAATGAGGGCCAGCCTGGGCTTTGTACCAAGGTGACTTAGAAGATGATAAAGTTTCTATCCTAGATGCTTCTAGCTCTCCCTCACTCTGTCTAGTATATCCACCAGTGCATTTCTTCTCAGTCTTTCCTCTTCATTCACTTCCTCTGCAAATCTCCTCCTCAACTGTTTCTTGGTTGTTCCCCAAGAGCATACTCAGTAGGAACTTCCACCCTGGGGCCCCCCACCCTTGAAACTATTTCAGGAAAGACCCAGCCATATTTCACTTGCTTCCCTCTGCCCACATCCTCTACAGTCTCCTTAACTACTTCTTCTTCTCTAAATCAAGGGGGTGGCATGACATAACCTCTAGAGTCTTTTTTTAGCTGTAAACTCGATGAACCCATGGTGCAGTAGTATAATTGTGTCACCTGCTAAGTTGAAGCTGAATAGTATCAGCTTTTTATGAAAGGATACATTTAGAGAAGGACAGTCACATCACTGAAACGTAGTCACCTAAATAAGACCACTTCTAAAAGTGTCCCCAATATCTGTGGTTGCTGTCTCCACCCAACTGGTGGACCCAGTCAGGCAGGATCTCCAAATGAAGCTTAATAAGGAAATTATGACAATTCTGGGGACTCCACCCATTGAGATTTTCAATAAGGTGATGACTCACTACTCTGCAAGCCCTCTGGTTGGCTGCCCATTCTATAGTGTGTGTCATATTCTCTGGCTGAGAGCCCTAACCTGGGGCTATGCACTTCAGAATAGCTAGAAATCTGCGTCATCTTTTACCTGTAAAACGTTTCCACTAGTTTTTTGAAGTTACCACTCATTTTTTCATCTAAATATAACGTAATATATGGAATATAACAATAATAAAATACATGATTTATTTTAAATGTGTAATAAATTATAATAAATATGCTTATCCAAGAGAAACAAATTCTCACATTAGCTATGTCCAAAACTCTATATCTCATTCTTTTTCCTCCCTCCCTCATACCTCTCCACCCCTCCCCAAGAGGGTAGTTAATATCACATAATTGTACATATATCATTTAATAAATATTTCCCTGTTTGTTCTGAAACAAGACACATATTGCATATACTAGAGAAAAATTTGTGGAGTAAAATGAAGAATGGTATTTTAAAAAAATTAAATCCTTACTTTCCACCTTAGAATCCATATTATGTATCTGTTTCAAGTCAGAAGAGAGGTAGTAGTTAGGCAACGGAGGTTAAGTGACTTGCCCTCAGTCATATAGATAGGAAGTGTCAGCTATATTTGAACCCAGGCAGTCCACTTTAGCTGCCCACAAATGGTACATTTAAATGTACATTCGGATTCTGTATGTACCTTTTATGGTGGTGTATAGTCTTTTTTCATTATGAGTCCCTTAGAGTTGTACTGGATCCATGTCTTGTTGATAATAGTTAATTCATTCATAATTGATCATCATACATTATTGTTGTTACTGTGTCCAGTGTTTTCCCTGTTCTGCTCACTTTACTTTGCATCACTTCACAAAAGACTTTCCAGGCTTTTGTGTGATTATCTTGTCATTTCTTATGGCACAATAATATTAATTTACAATCATATATCACAACTTGGTCAGCCATTCCACAGTTGATGGGCATCCCTTCAGTTTCCAGTTCTTTGCCACCACAAAGAGAGATGCTATAATATTTTAGATCATGTAGGTTCTTTCCCTTTTTCCTTGATAACTCTGGGAAATATACCTAATAGTTATATTACCTAGTCAAAAGGTATATCCAGCTTTATAACTCTTTGAGTATAATTCCAGATTGTTTTTGAAAACGGTTGAATCCGTTCACGCTTTCACTAACCATATAGTGGTATCTCCATTTTTCCATATCCCATCCAATATTTGTCATTTTGCCCTTTTATCATTTTAACCAATCTGATAGGTGTGACTGATACTTTACAGTTGTTTTAATGTGCATTTCTCTAATCAATAATGATTTAGTGATTTTTAAATATATATTATATATATATATATTTCTTCATTCAAAAATTGTCTACCATTATCTTTTGACTATTTATCAATAGGGAAATGGCTCATATTCTTACAAATCTGACAAAGTTCCCTAGATATTAGATATGAGATCTCTACCCAAGAAACTATGTATCATTTCCCCCCAGAATTTTTTCTCCTTCTGATCTTAGCTACATTAGTTCTTAAGAAAGAGTCTTTTAGAATCATAGATGTATAGGTAGAAAGGACCTTAGAGATCAAGTCAGATTCCATCATTTTACTAATAAAGAAAATGAGGGCCAGGGAAGGAATTTTTCTACTATGCTACATATAATCTTGGGAGCCATTGATACTCAATGAACTGAAACTTTGATAAATAATAATAGTCAATATTTCATACAGCATTTAAATAAAAAAATTTGGGGGGTTTATGATTTGTTTTTACAAACAAAAAATGATTTACAAACAACCTGTTTCAAATGTGACAATTAAGCAATATAGCATTAAAAACTTGAAAAACACTTTACATAGCCCTACTTTCACAGCAACCCTTTGAGGAAAGCCCCATTGCTGTCATTTTCACCCATTTTGCAGTAGAGGAAACTGAGCTCAGAAAAGTTAAATGACCTGTCCAAGGTCACTTGACTATTTAAACATAAGAAATAAACTTCAAAATCAGATTAGATTTAACTCCAAGGTTCTGCCCACCACATCCTTGCCTTGTCTCCATTTCTGAAAGCAATAACAATAATCTCCTTATTCCCCTCACCATACACACCCTGTAACCTTAATCATTTTTTAATCTCTATTTCCCAAAACTGATCAGTAATGTGGAAAAGGGAATTATATATACATATTCATATACACACATACATATAGATATAATAGGACTTCATCTCATTCAATTCCAACACACGAATTCAGGTATATGTGATTGGCAATCAAAAAATTAAAGGCAGAAAAATACGTAAAATAAAATTTTTTTGAATTACATGCTGAATTTTCCCAAAGAGAGTAAAAGGCAACAGTTCATCACCCAATCAGACTCATTCTCACTCTTCAAAGCATTTAGTATGAGTCATTACATTATTTTGCATCAAACATTAGATCTTGTATCAGTCTTTGTCCAGAGTTCTCACTTGTTATATCTTTGTCAGAACAGTATTTCTCTTTGTTTCATTAAAGCTACCTAGTTATTAATAATGACCCCAAAGTTCAAAAGTAGTGATGCTGGTAACTTATAAACCCAAGAAAAGTCTTAAAGTGCCTAAGTATGTAATTTAAGAAATACTTATTAAATAATGAAGTTTTCTATTATGTGAAATTTTCAACTCATGTGAAGGGTCTTGAAACATATTGGTCACATAAAACAAGGTCCTACTATGTTTGGAGAAAGAGAGACAGAGAGAGAGAGACAGATAGAGAGAGAGAGAGAGAGAGAGAGAGAGAGAGAGAGAGAGAGAGCAAAAGAAAGAGAAACAGGTAGATAGATACACATAAATAGATATACATAGATGAATGGATGGATAAAGAGAGATGGATGGATGGATAGAGATACATAGAAAGATAGATATGTGTGTATATATGTATCCATATATCAATATCTATGAATGATAGATGGTACATTTACTTGTTAATGCAATAATGGTGTCTGTACCTCATTATTAGCTTTCCACATCCTCTTCTACCTCTCCAACACCAAATCATGTCCTATAGGGGACAACTGGGTGACTCAGTGGATTGAGAGCCAGACCTAGAGATGGGAGGTCCTAAGTTCAAATCTGGCCTCAGATACTTCCTAGCTGTGTGACCCTGGGCAAGTCACTTAATCCCCATTGCCTAGCCCTTACCACTCTTCTGCCTTGGAACCCATATACAGAACTGATTCTAAGACAGAAAGTAAGGGTTAAAAAAATCATATCCTATAATATGGTTTCTTCCTATAAGGCTTTCATGTCACTGATCTTCAGATGGTAACAAGCCTATCTACTATAACTCTTCCTGTTGAAATACAGGATTTACTAACACAAAGGAGGCCAATTTTTGTCTTTGTAATCCCCATCCCCAAGCAATGCCTTGCATAGGGTAAGCATTTTTCATAAGCTTGTTGTGATTGTTGGTGGCAACACAAAGAATAATATATCAATAGGGGCAGTTGTTCTGGGAAAGGGATGATCTATCCCATAGAGAATTTGTATGATTCATAGATTGCCCTGTGAGAGAGAATTTCACCTCTGTAGATAGAGGAGGGAAAAAAGCCAGGACCTTCAAAAGTGGGGTGCCTGGGTCATAGAATCCTGGGAGTAGCAGTCCAGAGGAAGCTGTCAAAAAGAAGTGTCTCTTACCATGTGAGTGCCCTAGGACAAAGTCCCATTTGCTTCCTGCTAGTAGCCCCATGCATAGGACTGGTGGCCCCACATAAGGACTAGTTTGCCTTTGGCAGAGCTGCTCTTGTGTCCTCTTTAGTTTCTTTAAATAGACTAATTAAGGCACAAAGAAATCCTGGGATGGTTCCTTGGAGGGTCTGAGACAGATTTATGCCTTCCAGCTTTATGCCTTCCAGGCATATAGGAGAGAAGTCTCAAGAAATAGATTCCTAGAGAATAGTACAAGAGAGGTGGAGTCAAGACGGCAGCTTAGAGGCAGCAAAAGTTCAGACCTCCATAAACCCTTCCTCACCAATGAAAAACACAATTCTTCCAGGGGACTGAAAACCAAATCTAACAACAGGACAGAGCTAGGGAACCCTCCTCCTGGACCCAATTTAAAAGGCACACTCCCAAAAAAGCCTGAACTCTAGAACATGTGGGTTTAAGGGGAAGGAATAAGGAAGGTCCCAGGACCCTTCCCCCACCTATAGCGCTGAGCCTCTAGAGTTGGCTGGAATCTCTGGGTGGGCAAGGGAGCTAGTCTGGAGGGAGAATCTTGCTGGCAAAGCTATGCCAGGCTCAGGCTTAGAACACAGGGGGCATAGAGGCAGCTGGAGGAAAAGCACAGAGCAGGCAGCCCAGTCGCAGTGGAGACACTCCATCTTGCACTCCCCCCCTTTTCTGGAGGTTTTGGCCTCAGGGCACAGCCAGCTTTGTAAATCAACTTTGCCCTGGGGCTCAATCTTAATAGTGTAGATAAGAAGCCTTCAGAGGATAGGGAAGCTCAAACTCCAACTCCCCTCCCCCATGAACTTATCTGAGAGCCTTGCTGACTGAGCTCCAAGGGCAAAGGCTGCAACAAACTATAAGCAACAACCTTGACAATAGGGCAGGAAGCCCATCTCCTTTTCAGCTTCTGCTGTCAGTCAGGGAAGATCAGACCAACCTGATCAAACAGAAGAACAGAGAAGAAACCCCTTCAGGACATAACAGCCCAAACTCGAAGATCCAGCACAAAATGAGAAGAGCAAGACTACAGGCAAAAGGGGGGAAAAGAAGGGGGCAAATATGAGTAAACAAAAGAAAAAGAAAAAAGAAATTACAATCAACAGTTTCTATCCAGGCAATGAACAAAGAACAAATGAAACAGAGGAGGATCAAGGAATAGCAAGCAAAAACATAGAAACTCCAGAGAATTGCTTTGGAAGGCTTTGGAAGAACTCAAAATACAATTCAAAAAACAATTAAGAGAGGCTGAAGACAGCTGGGAAAAGAACTTAAAAAGCAAAATAAATCATATGGAAACAGAAAATAGTGTCTGTCTTGAAAGCCAAAATTAATCAGCTTGAAAATGAGGCAAAGGAGATGAAAGATCATCAAAAGGAGAAGGATGACCAAAAAGCCAGGGATGAAATTTGGTCTTTAAAAAGTACAATATATCAACTAGAAACAAATGACTTCACAACTCAGCAGAAAACTATAAAACAAAATCAAAGGAATGAAAAAATAATTGAGGAAAATATGAAACACCTCATCCACAAAATGGAAGATTTAAAAAACAGGTCGAGGAGAGACAACTTAAGAATCATTGGTCTACCGGAAGATCATGATAAAAGAAAAAGCCTGGACATCCTTCTATAGGAAATTATCCAAGAAAACTGGCCTGACATTCTAGAACAAGAGGGGAAAGTGGAGATTAAAATACTCTACAGATCACCTTCTGTATTTAATCCTCAACTAACAATACCCAAGAATATTATAGCCAAATTCAAGAACAACCAGACTAAGGAAAAAATATTACAAGCTGCTAAGAAGAAGTCATTCAGATACCATGGAACTACAGTTAGGATAACACAGGATCTAGCTGTATCTACACTGAAGGACCTAAAGGCATGGGATATAATATTCCAGAAAGCAAGGGAACTAGGTCTACAATCAAGAATCAACTACCCAGCAAAACTGACTATATTCTTACAGGGGAAAGTATGATCATTTCACAAAAGTAGTAGACTTCCAAGCATTTGTAAAGAAAAGACTGGACCTGAACAGAAAATTTGAGGCCCAAACCCAGAACTCAAGAGAATCATCAAAAAGTAATTAAGAAAGGAGAAAAAAAAACTTTTTCTGAGGGACCCAATAAGTTAAAATGATATGTATCCCTACAAAAAAGAGTATATTGGTAACTCTTTTAAATTGTTATTATAACCTGGGTAGTTGGAAGAATTATACTTAGAGGGAACAGTGAGAAACTGAATGTATATATATATATATATATATATATATATATATATATATATATATGTAAAACTAGAGATAAAAAAGACATTAATACTAAAAGAAATGGTAAAAAAAATGGGGTAAATTTATGTCATAAAGAAGCCCATTGTTAAGGGCAAAATTTAAGGTTGAGATTGGATATATATTTTTAGTGATCACCAGGGATTTAAATTCTAAATCCCAATGAAATACTCAAGTCAGGATAAAATTTTATGGTGGTTTATTTACAAAAGAAGGAAGAAATTAAGAATGAGGGAGAGAGAGGTAAAAGGGAAGATCTATTCCGGCCTGGTCTGAGTCATGGGAAGTTCAGAGGCCTCAGCCAAGGGGTCTTCCCAGAAAATTTAATTTAGCCCAGCTTCCAGCCAGGAGGCATCCTCCAAGATGAGGGGCTTCCTTGGAGACTAGTGCCTCCAGAAAGAGTCAAGGAAAGGGGAGTCAGCCTTACCACTCACCACATGGTCAACTAAGGTAAGCAGTCTGAGGCCCCATGCTCCAGCCCTCCAAGCCAAGTTCTACCACCAAAAGTCTCTCTCACAGGAAGTGATGCAAAATATAAAGGCAGTTTTTTACATCACTTTCTGTGTCTTACATCTACTAATGGTGGCTTAAACTTGGCTTTGGATAGGCCAGGGGGTCAGTCAATTGTTTCTGATTTGTCACTTGCTAGCACATGTGGGTCATACACCTTCTTCCCCCACAGTTAATTCTTAAGTGGGGGTATATATATTCCTGGTTGATAAAATTCTAAAGACTAAGCAGGGTGGAGTAAATCTAAAATTCACACCATGGCAGGAGTTGGGGAGAACACCAATACACAGGAAGGGCAAAAAAATTGGAGATAGGAGATACTTAATTCTTTCATGAATTGAAATTGACTAAAAGAGGGAAGAACAATCAAATCCATTGATGCAGAGAATTTTCACCCTATAAAGAAGTAGATGGGTAACAAACAGACTGGTGGGGATGGAAGCAATACAAGGGAGGAAGAGAGTGGGGGGTAGTTTAAAAAGATCATAAAGAAAATAAGAGGGGAATAAGAAGGGAGGGGGGAAGTGTAGAAGAGAGAGGTTGGGAAGCATGCAAAAGGCAGAAGAAGGTGACCTGTCAGTCAAATGAGAGGTTCTGATTTGGAATGTTACCAGGAAAACACTTGGAGGCAAAAGCCAACTGCTGGCCGAACACTGGTTATTCCTTGTTTCTTTGTATCAGGGAAGGAAGGAAGAATTCTTTGTCTTTTACCATTGGAGACAGAAAGGAGTGGTGGTCTCTGGTGATTAAGAAGGAAGAAGAAAAGAAGGACAATAGTCCAGATATCTCTCTGACTTGCTCTGTTGATGAAAAACATTTCTCTCAATTTGAAGTCTATTTCAATATCCCCCAAACCTAAGGCTTACTGTAGTGTTAGGGAAATCTTTAACCCTCTTTCCTCCATTCTCTATCTTTTCCTGTCTTCCCCAAATAAACCCTTACTTAAGGTAAAAGAAGATAAAGAATATTTCATTTGAAACATCATTAACTCACTCTGAGTGATTTAGAAAGAAGAAAGAGGGAAGGTAGAAAAAAAGAAGATAACTACCTGATCTTTAGTTATAAATTATCAATCAAATATAGTCCCTTATTATTATTTATTACAGTAGAAAGGAAAGTAAAGTAAGGGTGGTAATTAGGGGGACTAATTAAAAACAAAACACTGGTGTAGAAGGAGATAGTGAAAGAAGAAAGGGCAGGACTAGGAGTGGAAATCAAAATTTTGATAAATACAAAGCTGATAATCATAACTCTAAATGTGAATATAATGAACTCACCCATAAAACACAAGAAAATAGAGTGAATTAGAAACCAAAATCCTACCATGTGTGGTCTATAAGAAACACACATGAGAAAGGTAGACACACATAGGGTAAAGGTAAGTGGGTGGAGCAAAATCTATTGGGCATCAACCGAGAAAAAGAAGGCAGGAGTCTCAATCATGATATCTGACGAAGCCAAAGTAAAAATAGATCTAGTTAAGATAGGGAAGGTAATTACATCCTGATAAAAGGCAGTATAGACAATGAGGAAATATCAGTACTCAGCATGTAGGCACCAAATAGCTTAGCATCCAAATTTCTAAATGAGAAACTAGTGGAGCTCAAGGATGAAATAGATTTAAAAAAAGCTATACCAGTGGGAGACCTGAACCTTCCTCTATCAAACCAAAAAATAAATAAGAAAGAGGTAAGAGAAGTGAATGAAATCTTAGAACAATTAGTTAGTAGATATGTGGAGAAAAATAAATATGGACAAAAAGGAATACACCTTCTTTTCAGCAGCACATAGTACATTCACAAAGATTGACTATGTACTAGGGCATAAAAACATTGCAAACAAGTGCAAAAGAGCAGAAATAATAAATGCAACCTTTTCGAATCACAATGCAATGAAAATAATAATTAGTAAGGGTACTTGGTGAGGCAAATCAAAAATTAATTGGAAATTAAATAATACAATTCTCCAAAACCAGTTAAAGACCAAATCATAGATACAATTAATAATTTCATTGAAGAAAATGACAATGATGAGACATCCTTTCAAAATCTATGGGATGCAGGCAAAACAGTACTTAGGGGGACATTTATATCCTTGAGTTGATATGTTAACAAATTAGGGAGGGCAGAGGTCAATGAATTGGGCATGCAAATTAAAAAGCTAGAAAGTGAGCAAATTAAAAATCCTCAGATGAAAACTAAATTAGAGATCCTAAAAATTAAAGGAGAAATTAATAAAATTGAAAGTCAAAAAACTATTCATTTAATAAATAATGCTAGAAACTGGTACTATGAAAAAACAAATAAAATAGAGTACTGATCAATCTAATTTTAAAAAGGAAAGAATAAAACCAAATTAACAGTATCAAAGTTGAAAAGGGAGACCTCACCTCTAATGAAGAGGAAATTAAGGCAATCACTAAAAATTATTATGCCTAATTATGTGGCAATAAATATACCAACCTAGGTGATATGGATGAATATTTACAAAAATATAAATTGCCTAGACTAACAGAAGAAGAAATAGATTTCTTAAATATTCCCATATCAGAAAAAGAAATCCAACAGGCCATCAAAGAACTTCCTAAGGAAAAATCCCCAGGGCCTGATGGATTCACCAGTGAATTCTATCAAACATTCAAAGAACAGCTAACTCCAATACTATACAAACTATTTGACATAATAAGCAAAGAGGGAGTTCTACCAAATTCCTTTTATGACACAAACATGGTACTAATTCCAAAGCCAGGCAGGCCAAAAACAGAGAAAGAAAATTATAGACCAATCTCCCTAATGAATATAGATACAGAAATCTTAAATAGAATATTAGCAAAAAGACTCCAGCAAGTGATCACAAGGTTTATTCATTATGACCAGTGGGATTTATACCAGGAATGCAAGGATGGTTCAATATTAGGAAACCATCCACATAATTGACCATATCAACAAGCAAACTGAAAAAAATCACATGATTATCTCAATAGATGCAGAAAAAGCCTTTGACAAAATACAACACCCATTCCTATTGAAAACACTAGAAAGTATAGCAATAGAAGGGCCTTCCTAAAAATAATAAATAGTACAAATCTAAAACCATCAGCAAACATCATCTTCAATGGGGATGAACTAGAAACCTTCCCAATAAGATCAGGAGTGAAACAAGGATGCCCATTATCACATCTATCATTTAACATTGTACTAGAAACACTAGCAGTAGCAATTAGAGAAGAAAAAGAAATTGAAGCCATTAAAATCGGCAATGAGGAGACCAAGCTATCACTCTTTGCAGATGATATGGTCTACTTAAAGAATCCTAGAGAATCCACTAAAAAGCTAGTAGAATAATCAACAACTTTAGCAAAGTTGCAGGATACAAAATAAACCCACATAACTTATAAGCATGTCTATATATTTCCAACACATCTCAGCAGCAAGAATTAGAAAGAGAAATTCAATTTAAAATCACCCTAGACAATATAAAATATGTAGGAATCTATCTGCCAAGACAAACATAGGAACCATATGAACACAACTACAAAACACTCTCCTCACAAAACTAGATCTAAACAATTGGAAAAACATTGATTGCTCATGGGTAGGACAAGCTAACATAATAAAAATTACAATCCTACCCAAATTAATGTACTTATTTAGTGCCATACCCATCGGACTACCAAAAAACTTTTTTACTGAATTAGAAAAAAAAAATAACAAAATTCATTTGGAAAAACAAAAGATCAAGGATATCCAGGGAAATAATGAAAAAAGAAGGTGAAGGAAGGTGGCCTTGCAGTCCCAGATCTCAAACTATCCTATAAAGCAGTGGTCATCAAAACAATATGGTACTGGCTAAGAGACAGAAAGGAGGATCAGTCTAATAGACTTGGGTAAGTGAGCTCAGCAAGACAGTCTATGATAAGCTCAAAGATCTGAGTTTTGGGGACCAAAATCCACTATTTGATAAAAACTGCTGGGAAAATTGGAAGACAGATTGGGAGAGATTGGGTTTGGATGAACATTTCACACCCTATACCAAGATAAACTCAATGGGTGAATGACTTGAATATAAAGAAGGAAACTATAAGTAAATTAAGTGAACACAGAATAGTATACATGTCAGATCTTTGGGAAAGGAAAGACTTTAAGACCAATCAAGATTTAGAAAAAAATACAAAATATAAAATAAATAATTTTGATTACATTAAATTAAAATTTTTTTGTACAAACAAAACCAATGTAATCAAAATTAGAAGGGAAGTAACAAATTGGGAAACAATCTTCAAAACAAAAACCTCTGACAAAGGTCTAATTACTCAAATTTATAAGGAGCTAAATCAATTGTACAAAAAATCAAGCCATTCCCCAATTGATAAGTAGGCAAGGAATATGAATAAGCAATTTTCAGATAAAGAAATCAAAACTATTAATAAGCACATGAAAAAGTGTTCTAATTCTCTTATAATTAGAGAGATGCAAATCAAAACAACTCTGAGGTACCACCTAGCAGATTGGCTAATATGACAGCAAAGGAAAGTAATGAATGCTGGAGGTGATGTGGCAAAATTAAGACATTAATGCATTGCTGGTGGAGTTGTGAGTTGATCCAACAATTTTAGAGGGCAATTTGGAATTATGCCCAAAGGATGCTAAAAGACTGTCTGCCCTTTGATCCAGCCATAGCACTGCTGGATTTGTACCCTGTTAGATTTAAAATAGTTTCGAGTGTTAAATAGTTGTAGATAAGAGAGTGGGAGCCATAAACTGTGGTAATTAAAATGTTGGGGAGCAAGGGAAATATATATATATATCAATTATGACCACTGAAATATGTTTTCTACTGTGTCTTTGTTTATATAAATATAAGATGGTCGCCAGGGAATATATTCCCAATTTATGAATATGCCCAAGCCAACTGGGCTTTATAGAGAAATTTAATTTATAATACACTGATTAATCAATAGAAAAAGAGAGAAAGGAAGAAAGGAATTAGAATGAATAAATCAGTCAGTTGGTTTTATCACTCACCCAAGATCTCTCTAGGTAAGGCTTCTCATGCCAACCTTAGGCTCCACCTTCAAGAGAGCCTCCTTTCAAGAAATGTTTCCAGAGAATTCTCCTCCTTCAGAGCCAGCCTTCTCTCCTGGTCCTCCAACAGAGCAACCTCCTCAGTCCTCCTTCAGAGCAAAAAACTCTCCTTTCTGTCCTCAGACCCCACTATCTTTCAGGAAACAATCTCTAGTTCCCTCCCCTCAGTTTTCACATCTACCAATCACTGTCCATGTCTCCCCTGTGCCAATGGTGGCTCTAGCTTACCCCAGGACCACCCAGAGGTCTGACCCCTTTGCACATGTCTGTTGAAGGTCATATTCTCAAATAATTAAATCTTGATCCTTTGCTGCAGCCCTTCCTAAATCCTTTTACTCTGAGTAGGGTGGAGATTGTATTTTCCAAGACCTGGTTCTGTTATTCCAAGTATCTCTATTGTATCAATTCTAAAATCAATCATGACTCAAAGAACTTCCTGTTCTATGTTTAAGCATAGGTCAAAGCCCTTTCCATTGTTTAGCAAAAGGTTTCTGTCCTAAAGTAGTCTTAAGTAGGGAGGAGAAGGATCCTCCCATGCCAAGGGGTTTCACATTCCAATAGAGTTCTTACTATCAGTAGGAAATTTTTTCCAAGTATGAAATTTCCCAATGGTGAAATTTCCAACATTCATAAGTCTAAGAAATTTTAAGGTTTACAACCCCAAAGAGATAATAAGGAAAAAGACTTGTACAAGAATATTCTGCTGAGCTCTTTGTGGTGGCAAAAAATTGGAAAATGAGGGGATGCCCTTCAATTGAGGAATGACTGAACAAATTGTGATATATGTTGGTGATGAAATACTATTGAGCTCAAAGGAATATTGAACTGGAGGAATTCCGTGTGAACTGGAAGACCTCCAGGAATTGATGCAGTGAAAGGAGCAGAACCAGGAGAACATTATACACAGAGACTCTTATACTGTAGTACAATTGAATGTAATGGACTTCTCCATCAGTGGCAATGCAGTGATCCTGAACAACTCAAAGGGATCTATGAGGAAGAACACTATCCACATTCAGAGGGAAAACTGTGGGAGTATAAACACAGAAGAAAAACAACTGCTTGATTACATGAGTCTATGGGGATATGTTTGGAGATGTAGACTCTAAATGATCATCGTAGTGCAAACATCAACAACATGGAAATAGGTTTTGATCAAGGACACGTGTAACACCCAGTGGAATTGCGCATTGGCTATGGGAAGGGGTGGGGGGAGGAGAGGGAAAGAATATGATTCTTGTAACCAAGGGAAAATGTTCTAAATTGACTAATTTATAAAATTAAAAAAAAATAGATTCCTAGAGATCCCTAAGAAGGATTTCAGCTTTTTCTTGCTTTCAGCACAGGGACTAATCATAGCTATAGCCCCATGCTGGTTCCAGTATATTTCATCAGGATAGGCCTTGAAGGAATTAAATGTGGGCCATCTAAGTTTGCAAAATAATTGGCAACTTATCAAAAGTCCTTTCTCTGCCTCTTGTCAAGTATAACATCTCAAATGATAAACAAGGATCAAGGTCTGGAAGAAAATACAAAAGCATTAGGCTTTGAGTCATTAAGAATTTTAACAAAAATGGGGGAAAAAACCCTCATAGAACATAGGATGGGAAAATATAAAAAGAACCAAAGGTGTTTTTTTTATTTTATTTTAATTTAATTTAATTTTAATTAATTTATTTGCGTGTTACATTAAATTTTCCAGAAGATAATTCCCTCTTTCCTCCTCCCAACTAGAGAAGGCATCATTTGACAAAAAGATATATGTGTATATGAAACTATGTCTTGCTTATTTCTATTTATCAATTCTTTCTCTGGAGGTGGACATACCCAAGTTATTCAAACAATAATAGAGAACTTTGTCAAATTTATAAGAATATGAGCCATTTCCCAATTGATAAATGGTCAAAAGATCTGAAGAGAGTTTTTGGATGAAGAAATCAAAGCTGTATAAAAATACATGAAAAAAGTGCTCTTACTAATTATTGATTAGAAAAATGCATATTAAAAAAACTCTGAGATAGCATCTCACACCTATCAAACTGGATAAAATAATAAAAGGGCTCTTTTGTTAAAAAAATTTTTTTAAAGAATTAAGAGATAGAGAAGAGAGAATGTTAAGTGTTCAGGAGATAAGCCTTTCTGCTATATGGTATTCTTTGCTATCATTTTGAGAGAATGAAATTGACACTGATAAAGGAAGATAAAAGTTTGACAGAACCTGCATCAGATAGTGCCATCTACATATATAATATTAGGGCAAGTAGATGGTACAATGGATAGAGCACTGGGCCTGAAGTCAAGAAGATTTCTCTTCCTGAGTTCAAATTCAGCCACAGACACTTACTAGATTTTTATGAAATAATGCATGTGGTGAGGTGCTAATGCTCTATATAATAGAACGGCAGGACCATAGAATTAGGTTTGGCAGATAACTTTGATGCCCTCTAGTATAGTCTAGCCAAGTTGATAAGCATTTTTTAAGCACTTCCTATGTGCCAAGCACTGTGCTAAATGCTGGGGATACAAACCTAAGCAGAGAGAAAGACAGCCCTTGCCATCATGGAAATTATATTCCAGTAGAGGAAGAAAATGGTAAAGGAGAACTTAAAAGGGAAGGGGATGCTGAGGGAATCTGATATAGAAAAATGGGGTCCAGAGAGAAGTAACAACTTTCATTGTTGTTCAGACATACCTGACCCCTTTTGGGACTTTCTTGGCAAATATACAGTTTGTCATTTCTTTCTCCAGCTCATTTGACAGATGAGGAAACTGAGACAAACAGAGGCAATTGACTTGCCTAAAGTTCCATAGCTAGTGTCTGAGGCTGATTTGCACTCAGGAAGATGTCTTCTTGATCCCAAGCCCAGTGCTTTTTCCACTGCACCACCTTGACTAGCCTTAAAATGTCAGTTCTTTGAAGAACCAACCAGTCAGAGGAAAGAGCTGGAGAAGGATAGTATAATTCCAGTATGAGAAATCCAGACATAGACTGGCTGAGGAGTCTGCTGTGGTCATGGTGGAAGACATTCAGAGTTAAGAGTAGAGTCCAAAAAGGAATAAATCCATTATCCTTCATTGATAGAAAAGAAATCACTCAGAGAGACTTAGTGATTTGGCCAAAGTCACACAGGTGATCTCAGAAGTGGGATGGGAATCATGATCCAGTGACTGTGGAGTCAGTGCTCTTTCCACTAGGCCATGCTATAAGGATGGGGAATAACTCTGTTGCTAGGTGTTTGGATTGGCAAAAAGTCCAAAGATGTCAGACACTTCTATTGGGAAAAGGAATTCTTTCAAGAACTAACACCCCCAAAAGGGCACACATGGCCTAAGCATGAAGAGTTGAGGAGGTCAGAAATAATTGCTCACATACTTTTGAATGACTGGAATTTCCAAACAAAAAAAGTGCCTTCAACTAATGTTCTTTATAGAATGGTATGTTAAGAGGTCTATGCTGTTGTGGCGGGTGAGATTGGGATTCTGTCCAAAGAATTAATAACTCAGACAATGTCCATGATGAGGGAACAAGCTTTACTGAGAGAGAGTGGAAGATGGTGGAGTGGTTCTGGTGATGGAAAGGCCAAGGTGATGGAGCATTCCTAAGAGGTTTTCAGGAATGCTTTTTATCTTGATTAGTTACTAAGGAAGGATCATTTGTCTGGGTGGTTGTTGCCCTGTCATTCCCAAGGAATTGACCATCACTTTGCCCATAGTTCGTCTTGGTCTGCCTGGTCTTAACCATGGTTCCTCTTGTTTCTCTACTGGGGGAAGCAAACCACAAAGCAAATGGGATGCTAATGATATGTTAAATACCCAGGGGTAACTTCAGATTACTTTTGCCTGATTTTGCTCAGACTCTAAGGGAGGCAATGATTGTGGAAATTGAACATTGTTTGAACTGAGTCCTGTGTGACTGGGAATATGAACTTCCTTAATTCGGGACTTGGGTTATGTGACATAAGGAGTTTTCTCATAATTGTAGATCTAAGCAACCCATATATATTAAGATAAGACCCCATTACTAATCAATGAGTTATTGTTTCTGTTCTTTTGATTGCTTGTAGCTACTTGGCAGGGCTTAGAGAGATACTTCAACCCACATCAGGCATGAAGGGGAGGGAGAGAGGGAAATTCCCTCAACTCTTCACTGAAGCCCAGACATTTTTAATTAAATGGGAGTCAGATCATACCTGAGCACTTACTCCCATCTCACTCCAACTAACAAGAACAACTTGATCACTTCCCCCCTCCCCCCCAAGGCTTCTTATTTTGTTTAGCTTGCTGTTTTTAGATAGAGAAGTAGATAGATGGGAAATGTTAGTCAATAAATATTTATTAAGCACTGAATTATGTACCAAGTGCTGGGAATACTAAGAAATAAAAGATAGCACCTACTCACAATCTAATGGGATGACAACATGCAAATAACTATGTACAAACAAGCTATATACAGGATAAATTGGAGATAACTGACGGAAGGAAGTTACTAGGATTAAGGGGGTTTGGGAAAGAAAAGAAGGAAGGAAGAAGAAAACAAAGAAATAGAGAAAGGAAGGAAGGAAATAAACAAACAATGTGTCAGTCCTGGCTGACAGGGAGTCTGACCCAAGACAAATGATACTCAAGAGTGAAGTAATACAGCAAAGCTTTATTAGAGGAAAAGAGGGGGCAAAGGGAGATGGGAGGTCAATGTCAGTAGAAGTGGCAGGAGAGTGGAGTGAGGGAGGAAGGGAGAACTAGCAGGAGAGAGGAAGATCAGCACCAGCAAAGATGGCTGCTGAGTCTCCACCAGAGTGCAGATGGGTTTAACCTCTTATGTAATGGTTGTCTGGGATGAGGTAAGCTGTTTTGGCTCCATTGGTCACAGTGGGCTACTTGGGTGATGTTCACTGGATGGTCCTGAGGGGATATGAAAACTTGGTCCCTGGGGGTAGAAGGTTCTCAGGTCTTTGATGTGGGAGCTCATTTGTCCAGAGGTGAGAGTAAAGTGTCCTGCCAAGTTTTACTGGGGTCCAAACTCATGGTTTGGACAGGTGCTGGGGGGAAGAGAAAGAAAGAAAGAAAGAAAGAAAGAAAGAAAGAAAGAAAGAAAGAAAGAAAGAAAGAAAGAAAGAAAGAAAGAAAGAAAGAAAGAAAGAAAGAAAGAAAGAAAGAAAGAAAGAAAGAAAGAAAGAAAGAAAGAAAGAAAGAAAGGAAGAAAGGAAGAAAGGAAGAAAGGAAGAAAGGAAGAAAGGAAGAAAGGAAGAAAGAAAGAAAGGAAGAAAGGAAGGAACAAAGGAAGAAAGAAAAGAAGGAAGGAAGGAAGGAAGGAAGGAAGGAAGGAAGGAAGGAAGGAAGGAAGGAAGGAAGAAAGAAAGAAAGAAAGAAAGGAAGGAAGGAAGGAAGGAAGGAAGGAAAGAAGAAAGAAAGAAAGAAAGGAAGAAAGAAAGAAAGAAAGAAAGAGAGAGAGAAAGAAAGAGAGAGAGAAAGAAAGAGAGAGAGAAAGAGAAAGAAGTAAACAGAGGAAGGAAGGAAGGAAGGAAGGAAGGAAGGAAGGAAGGAAGGAAGGAAGGAAGGAAGGAAGGAAGGAAGGAAGGAAGGAAGGAAGGAAGAATGCTGCTCCAACTATGTAGGAAGCCAGCTCAATGTCCATGAGCCACATACTCTTCTATAATAATGATGCTAACTACTACTACTACTAAATGTAATAATAATAGTATATGTAACATATAATAATGATAATAACAATAATCAAAAAGCTTCAGATTGTTTTAGCTTATTTGATCCTCTTAATGATACTATGAGAAAAGTGCTAGTATTGGAAATCATGTCCTTCTCCAGCACTGAATCCACTATGCATCATAAATGCAAAGTTGTTGGTTTTGTGGGGATGATGGGAGTGAGGTAGAAGACTCATAATGGACAGGGACTAAGGAAAGGCCTCCAAGGTAGTCCTTGAGTAAGCCTTGAATAGGGAGATATTCTCAGATGAAAGGAAGATTCACACTGGGAGACCAGCAGAACTGTGGAAAGGGGGCCATTTTTCCAAATGAAAAGAATGACTGTCTCAGCTGGCTGTCTAGGAAGTGATCAAACTCCAAAGTATTTGTATAAACATTCTGGCCTAAGGCAGCTTCCCCTCCCAAACCACAGAAGCCTGGCTGGTTTCCTCTAAATGCTAATTTATAGCCCACAAATGTTAATGAATCTTTGGGTATAAGTCTAGACATTCAGTGAATCTTTGATATTTCTAGTATAGCTAGACTTGGGCATCTCTTCTGGGTTCTACGTATTTCCCAGTTGGTCCAGCAGATCCAGTGAGTTTTTGTAGGAAAACTTCACTGTGGCAAAAGTGGGAAATGTTTCTTTTCATCTCCTTAATTATAACTGCATTTGGTCTCCCTCAGAGCTTTTCCATGAGTACGACGGAATGAGCAGCAGCTCTATAACAAGAATACTTGGGTTCTAATTCTATTTCTATTGTTTACTCTCATTCTCTTTGAGGACTTGCCACATTTTGTTGTGATACATAGTCAAAGGTTTTAGTGTAATCAATAAGCATATAAATATATAACATATATGCATGTTTTGCATATATAAATTCCAAGTTAATAAATACAAATATATACATGTTTATTTGGGAGGTAGAGTGGATGATAATAGTTGCTAGGAATGAGGAAAAGCTAGAAGAATGGTCCTATGATTTCTCCACTATGTTGACAATGAGGAGAGTTAAAACATTCCTTAAGACTCATGGGCCCCAACCATTTTTGGAAATCATATTCATCTTTTCTGCAGAAGGGGTTCATCTGTATGAGTTTATGTCATAGATAAGAAATTATTGTTTTACATTTATATTAATGGCTAAAGGCAGAGACCAAAAGAAGGAGGCTCAGAAAGAAAGGATCCTTTTCTTTAAGGATTTCATCAAGCCAAAATACATGAGTATATGCTAGTTCATAATACAAATGATGCAAATGATTGCCAGAATGGTTCAATAGTAGTATTATCATGCTTCCTTAAAGTGCATCAATTTCCCCCTGGACATTCCCACAGATCTGAGATCTCTTTATGTGAATATCCCCTTGAATGGCACAAATCACAATCCATCCTCAGTTTATGCTATGAGACTCCTGTCAATATTCACCAATGAAAAACCACCAAAAGAACCATCCAGTGTGTAATGGTGGTTTTCCTCTAGTTTCCTCTGCACTGTAATGATACCAGTTGGCATAGGCACCTCCTGGAAGAATTTCTTTAGGAGTTGTACGCCTATGACAATAAATACTATGCCTCATCCATGGCAGGATCATAGGGTTACAGAGCTGGGTCCTCTTTCAATTCAGAATGGTTGAAACTGATAAGAAATAGGAATGAGTCAGGCTGAGTTGGGGGGAGTGTACCAGGTTATCTGTTCTTTCCTTCTACTCTAGATAAGCATAAGGCCTTTTATACATTTTTGTGTGGGGTGTCCATTAATTGGGGAATAGCGAAACAAATTACGGCATACAAATAGAGTGGAATATTATTATGCCAAAAGAAAAGACTAAAGGACTAAAGGATAGTTTCAGAGAAACTTGGGAAAACTTGCATGAACTGATGTAGAGTGAAGTGAGCACAACCAAAACAATTTATTCAATACCAATAACATTGTAAAGAAAAAACAATTCTGAAGGACTTAAGACCTCTGATCAGTGCAGTGACCAAGAATGATGCCAGAGGAGGGATAGTGAAGCATGCTAATCATGTCTTCACAGAGATGGAATCAAGATCAGTACTGGCACGGAGACATTTATAAAATGATCAATGTGAAAATTTGTTCTGAATATTGTAAAGGTTTTCTTCTTTCTTTTCTTTTCTTTTCTTTCCTTCTCTCTCTCTCTCTCTCTCTCTCTCTCTCTCTCTCTCTCTCTCTCTCTCTCTCTCTCTCTCTCTCTCTCTTTCTCTCTCTCCTTCCTTCCTTCCTTCAAGTAACAAAAAATTAATCATATTGAAACAACAGAAGTCCAGAAGGAACCAGAGACAAACAGGACAACTTTATAAGTTACATGTTGAATTTTACATACACACACATACACACACATCCAACTCCTACCTTCTGTAATTGGAGTTAAGTGACTTGCCCAGGGTCACAGTTCTAGGAAGTATCTGAAGCTAGATCCAGACTCCAAATCCTCCCAGCTCCAGGCTTAGAACTCTGCTGTGTTACTTAATATCTCTGCCTCTCTCTATCTCTTTCCCTCTCTGTCTCTCTCTCTAAATATATATAAATATATATATTTAAAGCAAACTGACCATTGAAGAGATCTGCAGTTTAAAGTATAATCTTTTTTCTTTGCTATGGAAATGCTTGTTTTACTTGGTGTTTGTTAAGTTCAGAATTAAAAAAAACAAACCTCCACTGTTGCAATAATTCTGCCTCTTTTCTCAGGAAACATTTATGCTGCATTTAAGCTGTCAACATCTGGCCAAAGCATTCTTTTCATGGACTCAGAGGGCAAAGAACCAAAACAATGTTAAAAGACATTGGTTAGTCCTAACCTGGGAACAAAACTGAGGAATCCTTTTCATTCACCCCCACTGACCCATTCCCAAAAAAACTTTGCTTTAAAATGTTGTTGGCATTTACGATAAGGGCCAGCACATCAACTTCTTTCTTGACATAGTGCTACTCCACAGAAGACATTTGGTCCCAGCCCTCAGTGATTGCCATAGAGTCATACAGGAGACACTGAGCCCACACTTCCCCAAATTAGTACGCCCTGGCTAAGGTTTGGATGAAAATGATCAAAAAGGTAAGTCATTGCTTTGCACTTTCCTAGAGTGAGTCACAGACAGAGGGCTCACCTCTCCTTAGATGGAATTCTGACCTCCTTTGATAAATACAGTGGGAGAACAAACTAGGGGTGTGGTGTTGACTGGGATAGAAACCCAGCCATGGACTCTTTGGCAGCAGAGCTGTTTGGTCTATTCACACAGGTAGGGCCTTCTTTGCTTGGAAATAAAAACACCCAGACACAAGGGGAAGTGCAGAGATGGAGGACTGGGGGAGTAAGAGCGGGATAATTTTAAAGGCTTCTCTGGACATAAATTTATGGGATTTTTTTAAACCCTTCTCTTTTGTCTTAGAATCAGTACTGTTTATTGGTTCCAAGGCAGAAGAGTGGTAAGGGCTAGGCAATGGGGGTTAAGTGACTTGCCCAGGGTCATAGGAAGTGTTTGAGACCAGATTTGAGCCTAGAGCCTGGCTCTCAATCCACTGAGCTACCCAGCTGCCCCCAAATTTATGTTTGTTTGTTTTTTTAACTTTTTGATTGATTCAAATTCCATAAGCAATGTATTCCAGGGCTGGGAGAAATTCAGAATCCCTCTCACTGGTGGATATTTAAAGTAGTCTTCATTCTTCCTTTGCCCAAACCCCATCTCTAACCACTTTATTTTATTTACATTGTTGTTGTTGCTTTTATGGAGAATATGGAAATATTCCAAAAGTTCCATCAACAGTTATTTAGGGCGCAGCTGGGTGGCTCAGGAGATTGAGAGCCGGATCCAAAGATGGGAGGTCCTGGGTTCAAATGTGACCTCAGACACTTCCTAGCTGTGTTACCCTGGGCAAGTCACTTGACCCCCATTGCCTAGCCCTTATCACTGTTCTGCCTTAGGAGATACAAAGACAAAAATGAAGTCCTTGCCCTCAAGAAACTTACATCTTATTGAGACACTATATCATGTGTATCAATCAAATGAGATAATTATTGTAACTCACTTAGCACAGTGCCTGGCAAATAGCAAGTGCCATTTAATGCTAGTCATTGTTGTTATTATTATTATTAAAATCCAGCCTCAGACACTTACTAGTTTGTGACCCTGGGAAAGTCACTTAACCTCTGTTTGCCTCAGTGTCCTCCTCTATAAAATGGGAGTAAAAATAGCACCTACCAGGGGCAGCTGGGTGACTCAGTGGATAGAGAGCCAGCCCTAGAGACTGGAGGTCCTGGGTTCAAATCAGGGCTCAGACACTTCCCAGCTGTGTGACCCTGGGCAAGTCACTTGACCCCCATTGCCTAGCCCTTACCACTCTTCTGCCTTGGTGCTAATACACAGTATTGACTCTAAGACGGAAGGTAAGGGTTTTAAAAAAAAATAGCACCTACCTCTCAAAGTTGTTGTAAGGATCAAATGAGGTTATAATTGTAAGGTATTTAGCACAGTCCAGTAAGCACCATATAAATGTTAGCTATTATTTTTATTATGACCAATAAATATAACACAAAGTAATTTGATGAAAGAGATCACTAGCAACTATGGGGAGAGAACAAGAGGTGTTTGGGAAAGCACTATGCAAGATGGGAGGGAAAGCAGAAAATTGTGCAGGGGGAGAATTTCATAAGCAGCCTCTTGGCTAGAGGTCTCATATCTAAAATAAATAGAGTACTTTGTCAAATTTGTAAGAACGAGAGCCATTCCGCAATTGATGAATGGGCAAAGGCTGTGAACAGAACATTTTTGGACAGAGGAATCAAGGCCATATCTAAGTATGTAAAAGAATGCTCTAAATCACTCCTGGAGGAGGTGGTGCCTGCAATGAGCCTTGTAAGAAGAGGATTCGCAGAAAGAGAAAAGAGGAAGAATCCTATTTAAGACTTTAGGACATGGCTTGTGCAGATGCACAGGTGAGAGAAGGCGTGTGGAACTGGGCAAATGAGAGGAGTCCAGTGGCATACATAGATGCTAGTTGGAAAGGCAGATAGAATAGTAGATCCAGAGACTGGGACGGGTGAATTTAAATACTTCCTCAGATGGTTATTAGTGTGTGACCCTGGGCGAATCATTTAACATGCCTGAATGCTAAAATGAAGGGCCTTTGACATGATGGATTCAAGTGCCCCTTCTGGCTTTAAATCTATGATCCTATGACTTGAAATAAAGCTGAAACTGCAGGTTGAAATTAGACTGTGGAGAACGTTGGGTGCCAGTCTGCCACTTTCAAGCTGCTGTTGAGTTAAACCTGTTCAGGATAGCAAGAGAAATGGCTACTGAAGCAATTTTGCCTTGACAGCAATTTATCCTGACAGAGCTTTGAGATATTTTGTATATGACAAGCTGTTATGTATTGGAGAGAGATGGGCATCACCACTGTTGTATGACCTGGGAACAAATGTGATGTACCCAATTATAAACGAAGAGAATTTGATCATAAGCTAAGATGGAGTCATTTTCAGAGTCTCCATAGTTTGAACCCAGAAAGGAAGGAGGAGAGACACAGAGACAGACAGAGACACAGAGAGACAAGAGACAGAGGCACACACACACATACACATACACACCCAGGCGAAGGGATAGATTTAGAATTACATGAGCTAAATTTTATTCTGCAAGTCATAGATATTATGTTTGCTATTAAAGAGTAAGTGTAACTGAGCAGGAGAACAGTTTGGAAAGAGAGAACCAGAGAAGTCTGTTTGGCTGAGATGTCTCATTCAGTGAGGTGTTAGTCAAGCACAGTGTGGATCAATTCATCTGAGCATTAAAAACATCTCTTCAACACAGAAGTATTCATGGAGGAGCTTTTATGGATAATTCCTTAGACAGACGAGAGATATAGAAAATCACAAAATTTGTATATATAGTTTATACATTTAAAATATATATTGTGGTGGGTTTATAACAGATTGATAGAATGAATACAGTCCCTTTAAGGAAATGACAAACTCTTCTCTGTTATCTACACCATTGATCACTGCTGAGTTTTAACAGTTGCCTGAAGCTGGAGGCTTAGTTTGGTTCCTCTGATTAACCTACAAACTGCTTCTAGGGCAGAAACTAAGTGATTTACCATCTGGTACCAGGTCTGATTGAGGCATCCCAAGGATATGATTTAATATCACAAGCCCACAAGCCCTTGCCATGATTCAACAGCATCATGATGAAGATGAGGAAGAAGGACTTTCCCTCCTGCTCCAACATTGAATCATTCTGTTTTGGATGAGCGTCATAGTTGTAGAGCTGGCCGGGATCTTAAAAGCCATCTAATCCAAATCCCTCATTTAACATTTGGGACCCAGCGAGTTTAGGTAGCAAGTAGGAGAATCAGCATTGGAAGTCAGGTCCTTTGACTCCAATTCTAGGACTTTTTCCATTACACCAGAAAAGGGAAAAATTAAGGTAGGCTGGAAGAAAGTACCTAGGATAGCTATGTCTTCGTTCCTTGCTGGGATCTGCTCTTGACACTTAACATTTTCTCTACCATGAACTCTCACAGGCCCTTCTCCCTTCTTTTTTCCATCTTCTCCTTTTCTGCTTCTTCTCTTGAGTTGTACTTTCCTATTAGGATGTATGCTCTTTAAGAGCAGGGGCTGCTTTGCTGCTTATATTTGTACTTCCATCACTCAGCACAATATCCAGCATGTTGTAAAAGATTAATAAATGCTTGTTGACTTGAACTGACCTGACCCAGGGCTCAGTTTAAAGAAAGATTCCCACAGAAGGCAGAACTGGAGCTTGGCATTGTAGGAACAACAGCATGTAGAAAGCTTTGGTTTCCACTTCAGACCAGAAGTATATGAGTAAAAGTACCATATAGATTAAATGTCAATCATAACAATAACAATAATTCACATTTCTATAGCATTTTACTATGAATCTACTAAGTGCTTCCTGACCAAAATCTGCGGGAAGTTCCTATCTATGGCCCCAATGACAGTCTCTTGTCATTATTGGACAAAGGCCTTGACCTGACGCTTTTGCCTTCTTTAGGATTGGTTGATGGAAAGTTCATTAATCCTTCACTAAATTGAAATTAACTATTTATTCATTTATTTGCATGTAAAGTCTTTGCAGAAGATGCCTTCCCATCAGTTGTTTCCTCTTCTACTATTTGTTTAATTCTTAAAAAATTGTTTAAATAGGGAAAACACTATCTCTTTTTATTTCTACCAGAAAACTGAAGACTTGATGCAATGTTCTTTTATGATTCTCTGGTTTCAATCTGAATGCCTTAAGTAATTCCATAGTCACTTCCCTCGGCTTCTTCTAATGATGCTGTTAAGTCACTTCCTCTTCCACCTAGAATTCAAAGACTCCTTTTGCTCAAAATAGAATCTTAACTCCCTGAGCAGGACAACCTCTTTCATCCTTCTTTTTGCCATCTTAATTTAATTGCTTCCAAATTCTTACTTCTTAGCCAAATTGGCATTTAATTAATCTCTATAAACACTGTAATAATTTGGTTATAAATAGATCCTGATCCACGGAAATGGGTTCAGATCATGGTGTGGAATTGCGTGTCAGACATGGGAGGGGTGGTGGGAGTAGGGGGGAGGAAAAGAAAATGATCTTTGTTTCCAATGAATAATGTTTGAAAATGACCAAATAAAATAATGTTTAAATAAAAAAAATAGATCCTGATCAGTGTGAATAATGAATTCCCTGAAATCCTCACCATTATTTGACTTATATTTAAGCTGGAATCAAATAAACATTTCAGGAGATTTGTTATTTGTACTAATTGAGATTCAATTTTACTCTCAGATCAATCAAGTGTCTCTTACATAAAGTCTTGAATACTGATAGTATATTTATAATAATCAGAGTATTCTAGGACAGATTCTTGACCTCAACAAAGGGGGTACTCTTTCCAAATTATATCCCATCCAGGCCTTCTCATCCCATATGACTCTTGTTCATGTTTTCCTTCCATTCCTTGCCAATAGGTCCAATCAATATGATGATGATCTTCCTTTAAGTCTCTTAACTTTATATCTTACCAAGGGAATATGCATGAAAGGGAGAAAGGAAGAAAGAAAGAAATACCATTTGCCTTATGTATTTGTTTTGTTACTGCTTTCACATCTAGATGAAATACTAGCAAAAGCAGCATAGCCACTGAATAAAAAGAAGGAGCATAGATTTAATCGAGGTAAATTCAGGCAACCAGTTCTAAGACCCTTAAAGACTTTTTGTTAGGAAGATAAAAGAAGGGCTAGAAACATTCCTCAGAAAGGTAACATGAAGATAATGGACAAAGGAAAGAAGGAAGAAACCCCTCAACTCTTCTAGCTATCAAGGAGAACAAATTTTAGACTAGAATAGATAAAACAAATGTTTAACAAGAAGTTGAAATCCATGTTAAGCAAAAGATGAAGAGTGTGAATGAAGGGCAAAAAAAGTTCAAGGTGAAGGACCTTGAATTCATGTCATATGAGGATCAGCTGAAGGAAGTGGCATATTTATACTTAGAGGCAAAGGGGATATGATGTTATTTGGAGGACTATCTTGTGAAAAAGGAGCCCTCCATATCTGTTTGATGCTGGAGGGAAGAACCAAAAACAATGGGTGATATGCAAAGAGACAAATCTAGGCCTGATCTCAGGAAGAAATTCCTAACAATTAGAGGTGTTGAAAAATAGAGCAAGCTACTTCCAGAGATGGTGATTTTCTTCTTATTGGAGTTATTCAAGCCACAAATAGATGACCACTTGGAAAGCATATTAAAAGAAAAAAACCCAAACCCCTTACCTTCAGTCTTAGAATCAATATTGTGTATTAGTTCCAAGGCAGAAGAGTGGTATGGGATAGACAATAGGGGTTAAGTGACTTGTCCACCATCACACAGTTAGTAAATATCTGGGGCCATATTTGAATCCAGGACCTCCCATTGTCTGGACCTGGCTCTCAATCCCCAGAGCCACTGTCTGTCCCCATAAATATGTTTTAAGAAAAGATTTCTTGCCAGGCACGATTTGAACAAGATAGCTACTGAAGTCTCTTTCTACCCTGAAAATATGTAGTTCTATGATGCTGGAGTTAGAGAACAATAGCAACATATAATGAATTCAAGACATTAGTTCTGGAAGAGTTGCTTCATAGGGTACTGAAAGAGCTTAAGAATAGAGACAGCAATATGATATAATGGACAAAAAGCTAGACTTATTTTGGTGAAGATATGGGTTTCAAATCTATTTGACACTTAGTAAGTATGTGACCATGGCTCATCTAACCTTTTTTAGTCCTTGGTATCCTCCTCTTTAAAATGGGCATAATTATGCCTATGGTATCTCTCTCAGAAGGTTGTTATCAAGCACAGATAAGATAATATATGTAAATGTGCTATATAAGGATGTTGATGCTGACAATGTGATTGCTAAGTCCCCTGCCAGTGATCTTAGGAGGATCAGAGAAATACTATACAAAAAGACATGGACAGATGTTGTCCCTGTTTTTAGGATAGAGTATGGCATGTGTACTATTATCTGGCAAGTTCAACTTCCATTTCTGGCAAAATCTGTGAGCATAAAATCCAACTCCCATGTATTGTCATAGATTGGAAGGAAACTTGGGTTCTTGAAGGCAATGGTAACAAAATGCAAGCAAAGACAATTTATACCAAGTTAGAAAGGTGATCTTGGACGCTATATGTTTGTTCAAAGACAAGTCTAGCTAAATTCTGGGAGGTTCATCACCAGATCGACCATGGTATTAGGAATAATATTATAGATTAAGTAATAAGTTCTGATAAATTGAGTGGAAGTCTGAATGGAAAGGAGGAGATCTGTCAGAATCTTCAGATGGGAGATTTTTAACTGCCACTCTGAGCTCTGAAAATTCTGTGCCATTCCCTGAGCTGCCTTGTGACTGAGCCTGGTTCAAGACAGAATCCTCTCTGAAACATTTCCTAATAAAATTTTGGCAATACTTGGAGTAACAGCTTTTGGAGAGAGAAGTCACTTCGTGATCAGTGTTAAATGTAACAGAAGAAAAAGATCTTTCTTCTGACTTTTAACCCAGATTGGGGCAGGCCTAAGGCCAAGCCTCAGTCAAGGCAACTCTGACTGGCTAACACTGAACTAATCATTGTTGGAGACCTAATTTAAGGAAGATTAATATATTAGGTATAAGTTATTAGAAATAGGTTGTTTAGATAAGGAAATTTGGGTTTTTAGTTAAAAATAGGAAGTGATAGATGTATTTTAATTTAAAATACAAGATTTTTGATTTTTTGTGTGAGATTGTATTTTTTTTTTGTTTTTTTTTTTAAAATATATTTTATTTGATCATTTCCAAGCATTATTCGTTAAAGACATAGATCATTTTCTTTTCCTCCCCCCCACCCCCCATAGCCGACGCGTAAGTCCACTGGGCATTAGATGTTTTCTTGATTTGAACCCATTGCTTTGTTGATAGTATTTGCATTAGAGTGTTCATTTAAAGTCTATCCTCTGTCATGTCCCCTCAACCTCTGTATTCAGGCAGTTGCTTTTTCTCGGTGTTTCCACTCCCATAGTTTATCCTTTGCTTATGAATGGTGTTTTTTTTTCTCCTGGATCCCTGAAAGTTGTTCAGGGACATTACACCGCCCCTAATGGAGAAGTCCATTACGTTCGATTATACCACAGTGTATTAGTCTCTGTGTACAATGTTCTCCTGGTTCTGCTCCTCTCGCTCTGCATCACTTCCTGGAGGTTGTTCCAGTCTCCATGGAACTTCTCCACTTTATTATTCCTTTGAGCACAATAGTATTCCATCACCAACATATACCACAGTTTGTTCAGCCATTCCCCAATTGATGGGCATCCCCTCGTTTTCCAGTTTTGGGCCACCACAAAGAGCGCAGCTATGAATATTTTTGTACAAGTCTTTGTGTCCATTATCTCTTTGGGGTACAGACCCAGCAGTGCTATGGCTGGGTCAAAGGGTAGATATTCTTTTGTCGCCCTTTGGGCATAGTTCCAAATTGCCCTCCAAAATGGTTGGATCAGTTCACAACTCCACCAGCAATGAATTAATGTCCCTACTTTGCCACATCCCCTCCAGCATTCATTACTTTCCTTTGCTGTTATGTTAGCCAATCTGCTAGGTGTGAGGTGATACCTCAGAGTTGTTTTGATTTGCATCTCTCTGATTATAAGAGATGTAGAACACTTCTTCATGTGCTTGTTAATAGTTTTGATTTCTTTATCTGAGAACTGCCTATCCATTTCCCTTGCCCATTTATCAATTGGAGAATGGCTTGATTTTTTGTACAATTGATTTAGCTCATTATAAATATGAGTAATTAAACCTTTGTCAGAGGTTTCTATGAAGATTTTTTCCCAATTTGTTGTTTCCCTTCTGATTTTAGTTATATTGGTTTTGTTTGTACAAAAGCTTTTTAGTTTGATGTAGTCAAAATTATTTATTTTACATTTTGTGATTCTTTCTATATCTTGCTTGGTTTTAAAGCCTTTCCCCTCCCAAAGGTCTGACATGTATACTATTCTGTGTTTACCCAATTTACTTATGGTTTCCTTCTTTATGTTTAAGTCACTCACCCATTTTGAATTTATCTTGGTGTTGTAAGGAATAAAATTTAGGGGAGAGGGGGAGACTGAGGCATCTGAGGCAGGTAGAAATTAGTTTCTCTCTGCAAGGAGTATTATATTTTTTAGAGGTTTATTAAAGGTTAAAGATTAAGAATATACAAGTAAGAAACATGTGCCTAGGCCAGAGGCCTAGACAAAATAACCTCACATCATGGAAGAGACCTCTCTGCTCCAAAAACGGAAGTCCAAAAAAAAGCCCGAGCCCTTCAAAAGCCTTTGCTTAAATATCTTCTCGATCTCGGCCCAGGTGAGATTACAAGGCATTCTGGGGAAGTGGAGCAAAGGCTCATGGGGATTGTAGTCCTGTATTCGAGTCTATTTTTTACATCCCCCCGTGTGATCATTTGTGGAAAAATTAATTTTTCCCCAAAAGGATCATAAAAACATAATAAACTTAAAAGATTACAATAGTGTGAGGATAAGAGAAAAAAGAATAAAACCAATAATTTCTGAACACATTGACAAAAAGCCGTTAGGGGGCAGTCCCCTTTGGCATAAAAGTATACATACAAATAAATGTTCAATCAACCACACCCAAAGTTCAATTTTGTGCAACTTGTGGTCTGGAGGCTTCTTCATGGTGGCTTCTCCATCAGTTCAGTTCTGGATTCAGAGAGGTAGCATCTTCTTTACCTAAAATTCTTCTCAAAAGGAATTTAAACTTTGCAATTTAAATAATGATATTTTTTACATTCCCCCGTGTTGTGGGTGATTGATCAAAATCCCCAAAATTCTCAATAGCCCAATTAATTACAATAGCAAACACACTTTCATATTTCACATAAGTTGCTGTGTGACATTTTTAAAACCTATGAATTGATGGACATTTGTCACAATTTTTACAAACGTAGCAATCTTTCAACCTTGGTAATAAACATATTTTTTTTTTTAAAACAAAGTAAAACTCATCTTGGGTTAAGAACATAATCAAGAAATCTATATATCATCCTGGTAGAAGTAAAATAGTGAGCTGAAGAGCATAAATAAAGGGGTGCTCCTTGTTCTTGGAGGCTTTTCCCAAGGGTACAAATGCCCTGAAATTAACTGCCCAACTTCCATTCACATGTGGGAAGGTTGGGGGTTATAAAATACATTTCACTTCAGCTACTAGAATGGGCCTTACCTCATGGTAGGGGCAGGCAAAAATAACCAGACTGTTAAAAAAAAATTCCAAAATCATATTTAAAACACCCTTAAAATCAAATCATTTGAGGTATTTAGCACATTAAAATCCCAAAGGTTGTTAATACAATTATAACCAGTTCTGAAGTCCATCTATCCTCAGCAAAATAGAGAAAAGCTGTTTTTTCATATATGGGCTTATTCACAACAATATTTGTTCAACACAGTTATAGGGGGAAAACAACAGAATTTCAAAACTCAGTACATTCAAAATAAATTCAATCAACCTTCAGTTCACAGAATAATATTCAATCCAGTAATATATGAACTTAAAATCACAAAGTTAAACCTTAAACAAAACAATGCAATAGAATACAGAGATGTTTATAAACCATTGGAGTCTGAAATGCCTTAGAATATAGCCTTTAGTCTCTTCAAAGTTCCTTGGGTTTTTTTTTTGTTTGTTTGTTTTTATTTATCCATTTAAATGTCTATTGTCCGAAGGTAGAGTAGTAAAGGCTAGGCTAAGGGGTTCAAGGGATCCGTCCAGGGCCCCACAGCTGGGAAGCATCGGAGGCCAGATTTTAACTAGAGACCTCCCGTCTCTGGGCCTGGCTTCCAGTTCGCTGGGCCACCCATTTTCCTCCCCAAAGTTAAAGTTGAATCTTTGGGCTGAGTCTGCTCCCAGACGGGCAGGTAAAATCAATGAAACTGTCAGAAGAGTCAAAAATCCTTTTAAACAGCCCATTGCTATTAAGTTTCTGTTTGAAAAGATCTGTTTCTTCTCTTTAGTCTTTTCTGTCTTTCCCCTCTCTGATCCCGCAGTGGCCAATACCCCCAGCCACGTGGAGGCTTAGCCTAAGGGAAATTACCTGGTCTCCTTTCCCTCTGGTCTCTCCCCTCCGCCCACGTGGCCAATACTGTTACCAGCTGGTCGCAATGAGTCCTGAGCAATCTGCTCCAAGGATCTGGGTGATGAGCCGGCTGGGGTCACGCTCGTGGGTCTGGGGCGCAGAAATAGGCAGGCAGCGGCTGGTGAGAGGCCAGGAGCAGGAGTGGCTGCGGGGGTGGTCAAGGCCGGGACCAGGTACCAGGTGAGGATGATCAGGGCTGCAGGCTGCAGGCAGGAAGCGGTGGGGCCGAGCCAGGTGGGGTGGGCAGCAGGTCCGGAGCCCGTAGCAGCTTTGTGAGGGAAGAAAACCTTGGCCAGAGAGTTATGGCTCAAAAAAATTTCTAGGTACTAGATATTAAAACTGAATTTAAGATCAGAAAAGAAATCAGAAGATTGAAAGTTCTTTTTCCCGTAGTGGTTAGCCAAACTGTAAAGAATAAAATTTAGGGGAGAGGGGGAGACTGAGGCAGGTAGAAATTAGTTTCTCTCTGCAAGGAGTATTATATTTTTTAGAGGTTTATTAAAGGTTAAAGATTAAGAATATACAAGTAAGAAACATGTGCCTAGGCCAGAGGCCTAGACAAAATAACCTCACATCATGGAAGAGACCTCTCTGCTCCAAAAACGGAAGTCCAAAAAAAAGCCCGAGCCCTTCAAAAGCCTTTGCTTAAATATCTTCTCGATCTCGGCCCAGGTGAGATTACAAGGCATTCTGGGGAAGTGGAGCAAAGGCTCATGGGGATTGTAGTCCTGTATTCGAGTCTATTTTTTACAGTGTAGGGTGTGAGGTGTTGATCTATTCCTAGTCTCTCCCACACTGTCTTCCAATTTTCCCAGCAGTTTTTATCGAATAGTGGATTTTTGTCCCAAAAGCTGGGATCTTTGGGTTTATCGTATACTGTCTTGCTGAGGTCGTTTTCCCCCAGTCTATTCCACTGATCTTCCTTTCTGTTTCTTAGCCAGTACCAAATTGTTTTGATGACTGCTGCTTTGTAATATAGTTTTAGGTCAGGGACTGCAAGGCCCCCATCATATGTGTTTTTTTTCATTAATTCCCTGGATATCCTTGATCTTTTGTTCTTCCAAATGAACTTTGTTATGGTTTTTTCTAAATCAGTGAAGAAGTATTTTGGTAGTTCAATGGGTATGGCACTAAATAGATAAATAAGTTTGGGTAGGATGGTCATTTTTATTATATTGGCTCGTCCTATCCATGAGCAGTTAATGTTTTTCCAATTGTTCAAGTCTAGTTTTAGTTGTGTGGCGAGTGTTTTGTAGTTGTGTTCATATAGTTCCTGTGTTTGTCTTGGGAGATAGATTCCTAGGTATTTTATTTTGTCTAAGGTGATTTTGAATGGGATTTCTCTTTCTAGTTCTTGCTGCTGAGCTGTGTTGGAGATATATAGAAAAGCTGATGATTTATGTGGGTTTATTTTGTATCCTGCAACTTTGCTAAAGTTGTTGATTATTTCAATTAGCTTTTTGGTTGAATCTCTAGGATTCTTTAAGTAGACCATCATGTCATCCGCAAAGAGTGATAACTTGGTCTCCTCCTTGCCTATTCTGATACCTTCAATTTCTTTATCTTCTCTAATTGCTACTGCTAGTGTTTCTAGTACAATGTCAAATAGTAGAGGTGATAATGGGCATCCTTGTTTCACTCCTGATCTTATTGGGAATGCATCTAGTTTATCCCCATTGCAGATGATATTAGCTGTTGGTTTTAGATATATACTGTTTATTATTTTTAGGAATGACCCTTCTATTCCTATGCTTTCTAGTGTTTTTAATAGGAATGGGTGTTGTATTTTATCAAAGGCTTTTTCTGCATCTATTGAGATAATCATGTGGTTCTTGCTAGTTTGCTTGTTGATGTGGTCAATTATGTGGATGGTTTTCCTAATGTTGAACCAGCCCTGCATCCCTGGTATGAATCCTACTTGATCATGGTGAATGATCCTTCTGATCACTTGCTGGAGTCTTTTTGCTAGTATCCTATTTAAAATTTTTGCATCTATATTCATTAGGGAGATTGGTCTATAGTTTTCTTTCTCTGTTTTTGACCTGCCTGGTTTTGGAATCAGTACCATGTTTGTGTCGTAAAAGGAGTTTGGTAGAACTCCCTCTTTGCTTATTATGTCAAATAGTTTGTATAGTATTGGGGTCAACTGTTCTCTGAATGTTTGATAGAATTCACAGGTGAATCCATCAGGCCCTGGGGATTTTTTCTTAGGAAGTTCTTTGATGGCTTGATGGATTTCAATTTCTGATATGGGATTATTTAAGAATTCTATTTCCTCTTCTGTTAGTCTAGGCAGTTTGTATTTTTGTATATATTCATCCATTTCTCCTAAATTGGTGTATTTATTGCCATATAATTGGGCAAAGTAATTTCTAATGATTGCCTTAATTTCCTCCTCATTGGAGGTGCTGTCCCCCTTTTCATCTTTAATGCTGTGAATTTGCTTTTCTTCCTTCCTTTTTTTAATTAGATTGACCAGTACTTTGTCTATTTTGTTTGTTTTTTCAAAGTACCAGCTTCTTGTCTTATTTATTAAATCAATAGTTCTATCACTTTCGATTTTATTAATTTCTCCCTTAATTTTTAGGATTTCTAATTTGGTTTTCTGCTGGGGGTTTTTAATTTGATCGCTTTCGAGTTTTTTCAATTGCATTTCCAATTGATTGATCTCTGCTCTCCCTTGTTTGTTAATATGAGCTTTCAGGGATATGAATTTGCCTCTGATTACCGCTTTGGCTGCATCCCAAAGGGTTTGAAAGGATGTTTCGCCATTGTCATTTTCCTTGATTAAATTATTAATTGTTTCTATGATTTCTTCTTTAACTAAACGGTTTTGGAGTATCATATTGTTTAATTTCCAATTGGTTTTAGATTTGGTTTTCCATGTACCATTACTAATCATTATTTTTATTGCCTTGTGATCTGAGAAGGCTGCATTCATTATTTCTGCTTTTTTGCATTTGTGTGCTATGTTTCTGTGACCTAATGTATGGTCAATTTTTGTGAATGTGCCATGTGGTGCTGAGAAGAAGGTGTATTCCTTTTTATCCCTATTTATTTTTCTCCATATGTCTATTAATTCTAATTTTTCTAAGATTTCATTCACTTCTTTTACCTCTTTCTTATTTATTTTTTGATTTGATTTATCTAAATTTGATAATGGTTGGTTTAAGTCTCCCACTAGTATGGTTTTATTGTCTATTTCTTCCTTCAATTCTCCTAGTTTCTCCATTAGAAATTTGGGTGCTATATTATTTGGTGCATACATGTTGATTAATGATATTTCCTCATTGTCTAGAGTCCCTTTTAACAAAATATAATTACCTTCCCTATCCCTTTTGATCAGGTCTATTTTTGCATTGGCTTTATCAGATATCATGATTACCACTCCTGCCTTCTTTCTATCAGTTGAGGCCCAGAAGGTCTTACTCCATCCTTTAATTCTGACCTTGTGGGTGTCAACCCGCCTCATGTGTGTTTCTTGAAGACAACATATGGTAGGGTTTTGGATTCTAATCCATTCTGCTATTCGTCTACGTTTTATGGGTGAGTTCATCCCATTCACGTTCAAAGTTATGATTGTCATTTGTGTACTCCCTGGCATTTTGATTGCCTTCCCTAATTCTAACCTTTTCTTCTTCGGCTCTACCTTTTAGTCCAGTGATTTACTTTGAATCAGTCCCCCTTGTCCCCTCCCTTGATGTTTCCCTTTTTAGTCCCTCCCTTTTTGTTCCCTCCCCCTCCCCCCTCTCTTTCCCTCCCTTTTTGTTCTCCCTCTCCCCCTCCCCCCCTTGGTTTTCCCTTCTCCTTACCCTTGTTGGGTAAGATAGAATTCAAGATCCCAATGGATCTGGATGTTTTTCCCTCTCAGAGTTGATTTCCCTGAGATTGAGGTTTAAGTAAACCCCCCCCCCCTCTCTTCCTCTCCTTCTTATAGGAGTTTTCTTCCCCTCCCCTTCCCCTGTGAATCTTTGTGTGAGAACCATTATTCTATTTGGTCTTTCTTTACCCCCTATTTATACATTACATTTTCCCCACATATTAGTATACATAGGTTGATATAAATGTAGTCCTTATAGAAGAGAGTTTGAGTAAAAGAAGATAACATTTTTCCCCTTTCCTTAATATTTACCTTTTCAGGTATTCCTTGCTCTTTGATTTTCGGTATCAAACTTTCCACAGAGCTCTGGTCTTTTCTTTGCAAAAAGTTGGAAGTCTTCTATTTTGTTGAATGCCCATACTTTCCCTTGGAAGTATATAGTCAGTTTTGCTGGGTAGCTGATTCTTGGTTGGAGACCCAGCTCTCTTGCCTTTCTGAAGATCATGTTCCATGCCTTACGATCATTCAGAGTAGAACTTGCAAGGTCTTGGGTGACCCTGATTGGCATTCCTTTATATCTAAATTGTCTTTTTCTGGCTTCCTGTAGGATTTTTTCTTTTGTTTGATAGCTTTGGAATTTGGCAATTACATTCCTGGGAGTTGTCTTTTGGGGGTTTAGTGTAGAAGGTGTTCTGTGAGCTCTGTCAGTGGATGTATTGCCCCCTTGTTCTAGAATCTCTGGGCAATTTTCTTTGATTATATCTTGTATCACCATGTCCAGTTTGGTGTTTATTTCTGGCTTATCTGGGAGTCCAATTATTCTTAAATTATCCCTTCTCCCCCTATTTTCCAGATCTATCACCTTGTCGGTGAGATATTTTATGTTCTCTTCTAATTTCTTGGTATTTTGGCTTTGCTTTATTGCTTCTTGCTCTTTTACACGATCATTGTCTTCCAGCTGCCTGATTCTGGCCTTTAAAGCCTGGTTTTCTTTTACAGTTTGGTCAAACTGGTTTTGTAGATGCGTGAATTTCTTTTGCATTATTTCCAACTTTTCCTCCCAGAAGGCTTCCATCTTTTTGGTCATTTCTGATTCAAATTCTTCATAGGTTTGTGGAGAGTTTCCATTTCCTTTGGAAGGTTTTGGAGCATTTTCTTTTATATTATCTTCTGTCTGCTCTGTATTTTGTATTTTGGCTCCATAGAATGTGTCCAAAGTCACCCCTTTCTTCTTATTTTTCTTGGTATTTTGGGGCTTCTGTGGTTCTGTGGAGTTTGCCATTTCTGAATGTGGAGGATTAGTTTTTCTTGTCTCTTTCTGGTGTTCAGGGGCTTTAGTCCTGGGCAGATAGTTCTATGAGCTTTCCCTGGGTTAAACTGAATATGCCTCACTGGAACTGGAATGGAAGGGTCGGACCACGAGGCCACACTCTCCCCCTGGCTCGATTTCCGGAAGTTGCCTTCAGAATCGCTGGCCGTGAGGCTGTTTCGTCGGCCTGCGGGGGGATGGGCTGCCGCTTCCCCAAGCTCCGAGAGCACAGACTTTCACTGAGACTTGGATAGCAGGATCCAGCCCGTGAGGCTGTCTTGCCCGCCCTGAGGGTTGCTGTTGTTTTGACCAGCTCTCTGCAGCGGAGGCCCCAGGCAGTAACTTTCACCCGGACCGACCGGCTCTTTGACCGACCAGCTCTTTGCAGCGGAAGCCCCAGGCAGTAACTTTCACCCGGACTGGGACTTGGGTAGAAGACCCTGAGGGTTGTTGTTCCTCAGACCCTGCTCTCTGAGCCCGGCGCGGCTGCCGCTTCCGGGAGCCTTGGACTCTGCGCTCCTACCCCTGAGGTCCGAGGGATCTCGGGTTCTGGCTTTTAAGGGGAGCCGTACCTTTTGAACCGGGTCCAGGTCCAGGAGGAGGGTTCCCAGGGTCTGTGCTGTTGATCGTTTTGAATTTCGGCGCCTTAGGAGCTTCTAGTTTGAGATCGGTCGGGAAGGGTTTTCCGGAGATCTGAACTTCAGCTTTCTCTAAGCCGCCATCTTAACCGGAAGTCTCCGTGAGATTGTATTTTTATAAAAATCCAAGATTTTGATTTTGTTTGAGAAAAGATCTTCAAGAAAGAAGCTTGCTAACTCCTAAATCCAGAGAATGAACGGTTGCAGAAAGATGCTGGAAAATGCACACTACATTAAGAAGATCCAGACGAAACTTTGGGTGTGGTTGATTGAACTGATGTTTGATTGAACATTTATTGTAAATGTACACATTTATGCCAAAAGGGACTGCCCCTAATTTGGCTTTCTGTCAAGGTACCTAGCAAAACATTGGTTTTTCTTTCTTTCTTTTCTATTCCTCCCTCACTACTCTAATTTCCTCTTAGAAAATTGAATATTATATGAATCTGTAGTTAGAAGTGCATTTAGGACTACAAGATGATTATGTTAAATGATCAATGGGAAGACTAGTCTCCCAATGATCATCAGGAGGATTGTGAATCTTAAAATTTCTCAAACTTGTGAATCTTTAAAAATTCTCAGACTCTACCTTAGAACATTTGGTTAAGGCTATTCCCCATTTTAAACAATGAAGGTACTTGATCAGGAATGTGAGAACTTCTAACATTACTCCACCCATACTTAGGCATACTTTAGGGGAAGATGAAGTTGTAAAACTCCTTACTGAACAATGGAAAGGTACCCAGCCCATACTTAAACTAAAGCTAAAACCCTTAAGCTGGGTCTATTTTTAGACCTAATACAAAAAGGTGCTAAGTACCTATGAAGGTCAAATTAATCACTAAAAGTTCAAGCAAGCTTAGCAAGAGGTATGAGGTTTTAGTCTACCCAGAGAAGGTGATAACAAGGTGTGAATTAAGAATGGTCACTCCTGTGAAAACATCTACTGTGATTGGTAGATGTGAAAACTTAGGGTAGGTGACAAAGAGAAAATTCTCTTTAAAAGGAGGTCAGAAAGGCCTCTGAAGTTAATTCAGCCTAGGAAGCTGAATTGGAGGGCTCAGTGGCTGAACTTAGTTGAGCTGAGAAACTGAACTGGAGGGTCTCTCTGAACACTAGAATCTTGCTTGGGACAAATCTTGTGGTGAGTAGATTAAAGACTGACTGGTCTCTCTCAGGCCTAGGCCCCTTTCCCATTATTTCCTCTTACTTTCTCTCTCCCTTTCCTTAATTCCTTATTTGTATTAATTAAAATCTCCATAAAAACCCAGCTGACTTGGGTATTTCATATTTGGGAATTTTTCCCATGCTGACCACTTTATTTTTAATATAAAATCAAGACACAAAAAATTATCTTTACAGTTTTGGTAATTCAAGTCTTGAAACCATATTTTCGTGGTCACGGTTTAAGGCAACCACTCTTTTATCTGTAACATAGAGTAGCCTTGTTTTTCCAGGAGAAAGCAGACAATGAGGTCTAGTTTGGAAGTGGGTAAAACTTAATCCCCTTAGTCTTTTAGGATTTCCTGTTTATAACCTACTTAAAACATTATAAGACTAAATAAATTAGGAATAAGGTTTTTTTTTTTATTCTGTCTCCTGTTTTATTCCTTGAGTTGGCCTACAACCAAGGCCCATTACTGTTACCTTGGACCTTGTATCTAGGGTATCTGATTAACAGCAATATTCATTTACTGAGTTTAGATATTAACTCTAACAATGGGTTGATAAATTTTTCAACTACAGTAATTCCTAACGATCTTCTGCCAAACTATAGAAAGATTGTTATATGAATTAATAAAGGGAGTGCTAATGGCAATTAAATCTCAAGCCCTTAAAATGTTGTGAGAATGCAGAGAGGAAAGTAGTAAGAACTGAGAACATTTGGGGAACATAAAAAATAAGCCTGACATCTGAAAGAGAGAAGATAGAAAGGATAGATTTAAGATGTAGAATAAAACATACATTTTCATATACACACAATGATAAAAATTAATTTTGTTTGACTAAATATTTGTTATGAGAAATTTGTTTTTCTTTTCTCTTCAATACAGTGGAAGTGGTGTGGAGGGGAGAGAAAATGTATTTCTGCTCATTAAAAGTAGAGAGGTTGGGGGTACTATGTATATGGAACGTTGTATATATTTTGAGATGAGGTCATCATATTGTTATATTGCTTAATTGTTTTGCTTTGTTATAAGAAATCTTTCCTGGAGTTGGAGTAATCTGGAAATATTTGCAGTGTTAAAACAAACCACAATTTTAGGTCATAGGCTATTAACTTTATTTCCTCTTTGGACGTTGTAATTAGATTATGTAGGAATGAGATTTTAGGGAGTTGAATTTTGATAAGAGCAAGTTTGAGAGGACTGGAAATTATCTCCAAAGTGCTGGGCTCAAGCCAGGAACCCCGGAGAGAATTCTGGAATGCAGAGACCTGAGGAGGAAGGAGTTTGAGGGAGAAACTACCACTTCTGTTCCTCAACTGGAAGAGGAAGGTACAGCTTTCCTGGGCTACCTTACCTTAACCTGTTTGTGGAAGTTTGGAGGTTCCTTTTCAACTGGAGAGCATCTTAAGGAAGATCTAGTCATACCTGCTGTGTGAAGTTTTATCTGAAGATTCTGTCTGTTGGGCTCTGGGTTTTTTACCTCAGAGTCAGACCAGCTTTGGGTGGACTTAGCCATCATCTTGAGGCCACTGTTAGTAGATTTTAGAGACAACTTCTTAGAGAAACCACTAAACTAAAGACTGCGGATTATAGCCAAGTAGATTATGAGTTTTTGGGGAAAACCTAGCTAGAAATAGGGAGCGGGTAACCTAGCCAGAAGAACAGAAGTGTCCATCCTGAAATGGACTTAGATTGGTTGGGGGAAGCATAAGAAAATAGAGTCATGGTATCCTTTTGTTTAATCCTCACAGTCTACCTTGATTTCTAATAAATGTAGATACTGTTTTCTTATAACACAGTCTCCAAGGCTTTTATGTCCACTGGTCAAGTGCAGGGAAGTGAACTTTACTTCCTTTCACCAAAAGGGAAATATGATACAGCCAAATAAGTATCCAAACCAGTTCCCTAGTGTGGATAACACCATCTAGCCACATTATTCCTTCAATTAGGGACATTATTTCTTCAATTGCTGAGTCAGGTAGGAGGAGATAGAATCAGAAGACGACTGAATTAGTCAATCAGAGGCATTATCTAGAGATAGTATCTCTGGATTTCAGCAAAGAATTTGACAAGGTCTTTCATTACTGTCACATTGGAAGATATGGGCAAAGTGATAGGCTGATTCAGAATTGAGCGAATGACCAGTTTCAAAAGTAGAGAATAATTGATTGATTCAAGCTGTAGGAAGGTCTTTAGTGAGGCACCCTAGTTTATCATAGGATCATATATTTGTTTTGGAAGGGACTTTGGAGATAACTGAGTCCAAATCTTAGAGATAACTAAGTCCAAACCCCTCATTTCAGATGAGAAAACTGAGACTCAAATTAAGAAACTTGTCCAGAGTCATATAGCTGGTAATTGTCTTTGGTCCTTTGTTTTTCTTTTCTTTTTTTTCTTAGAAGTGATATTAAGAAGAGTGGTAAGGGCTAGGCAATTGGTGTTAAGTGACTTGCCCAGAGTCGCACAGTTAGGAAGTATCTGAGGCCAGATTTGAACCTAAGACTTTCTGTGTCTAAGGCTGGCTTTCAATCCACTGAGCCATCTAGCTGCCCCTGCCTGTGCTTTTCAACTTTTTGACCATGGAACTCCGACCCTCATATTCAAAATGAGAGGATAAGATGGCCTCTAAAGTCTTTACCAATTTTATAGTTGTGTCTCCCTGAGGAAAATAAATGCATGGATAGCATACTTATCTGCAGATGACCTGAATCTGAAAGGGATAGTGAATGCATTGGATGCTAGAATCAGAATCTGAAAATGTTCTGGTGGACTAGGATGATAGTCCCAGGCTAGTATCCTATATTATAAGCTATCAGAGCTAGAAGAAATTTTAGTGATGATCTAGTCTAGTACCATATTTTTTCACTGATAGTGATCTCCAAGTAATTAAAAAATAAAAATAAATGGGCAGCTAGGTAGCATAGTGGATAGAGCAATGGGATTGGAATCAAGAGGTTTCATCTTTCTGAGTTCAAATGTGGCCTCAGATACTTCCTAGATGTGTGACCTTGGGCAAATCCATTAACCCTGTTTGCCCATAAAAGAAAAACAGAATAGGAAAAAAAACAACAGAGGGGTTAAGGGATTTGCCCAAGGTCACACAGTAAGTAGCAGAAATGAGATTTAAACCTTTGACTCAAGTCCTGTAAGAGATACCACACTGCCTCTCAGTAACATAAAATTTTAATAAGAATAAATGTGAAGTCCTTCATGAGTTGTGTGTTTGTTTTAATCAGTTGCACAAATCTAGGATGGAAAGAAATAACCAGATAACAATTCATGTCTAAAATCATGACAGCTCAACTCAAGTCAATATGACTTTGGAAGCTCAAAAAAAAAAAAACAACTTGGGAGTAGTAACAATTTATGTTTATGTCATACCTTAAAGTTGACAAAGAATTTTCCTTGAAATAATTCTAGGAGTAGGCCATCACCTTTGGTGGTTGTTTTGCTAGACCAATGATTTGATTAGTGTAGGGAACTCCTGGTGTGGAAACTTTCTATCAATGCAGATCTGCACCTGCTTTGCAATTAACTGATAGTTCTAGAGTTGTTGGGGCACTAAAAGGTTCAATGACTTGCCCAGGTTTGGAAAACCAATATGCTATCAGAGGCAGCATTTGAACCCAGGTCTTACCAACTCCTAAAATCACCAACTCTGTATTGAAATACTATACTTCCTTTCATCCTTGTTTTTACAAAGGAGAGAAATATTTAAAAGCAACTATGATGCCCTACTTCTCTTTTCCAGGCTAAATATTTCTAGTTCCTTCAACCAATCCTTATATGACAAGGATTCAAGACTTCATCGTCCATTTGCCTTCCACTAAAAATTCTAGCAAAATGATATCCTTCTTAAACTGGGAATTATGTTTTGATTGAGGTCTGATGAAGCAAGGTACAACGTAACCAAAGTTTACCTTAGTTTTCAAACAGGATAATATTTATAAAGTGCTTAGCACAATGCCTGGCACATAACAGGTATTATATAAATGTTACATGGCCTAAATGAACTACAATATAACTCTTTGGTTTTTGAAAGAACTCACATGTCATCACTGAGCTGGAATCAGTGATATTTGAAGGATTCTGGAAAAGAGAGGTCACACAAGAAGAAAAAAGCACAAATGTTATGATTTTTTTTTAAAAAAAGAAGAGAGTGTAAATGATTGACCATTAACTTCAGTTAACTGGAAAATTCTAGAAGAGATTCATAAAGCAGTGGTTAGTGAACATACAGAAAGAGAAGCAGTGATGACCAAAAATCAGCAAAACTGCATCAAGAACAAATTGTGGTGGAAGTAGAAATTCAGAAGAAAATGTATGACTTATCACTCATTTATATGGATTTGGTTTGAAAGGATTTGGGGTTTGGGATTTAAAAGATTGCTCTTTTACAAAAATGAATAAAATGGGTTACAGTGATTATGTGTGTGTGTGTGTGTGTGTGTGTGTGTATAATACAGTGGAATTGCTTGCCAACTCTAGGAGATGGGCAGGATGAGGAGGGAGAAAACATGATTCATGGAAACATGGGGGAAAAAAGAACAAATCTTGCTAGGTTCAACTCTGACCTCAGAACTTCTTAGCTGTGTGACCTGGAGCAAGTCACTTAATCCCCTTTGTCTAGCCCTTATCACTCTTCTTCCTTAGAACCTACACACAGTATTGATTCTAAGACAGAAGGTAAGGATTAAAAAAAAAATTATGCCAGCCTAACCTCATTTCTTTTTAAATAGGATTACTACCTAGTAAATGAGGTAATGCTGTAACCATAATCTATCTAGGTTTTACCCAAACTCTTGATGAAATATATAGCATCTCTTGTGAAGTAAATTAGAAGACATGAATTAGTCCAAAATAAAGTAAGATGGATTCAGAATTTATTGGATGACTCTATTCAAAGAGCAGTTGTTAATGGTACAGTGACAACATAGCAGGAGCCTTTAATGGACTGGAACACTGGGATCTGGCATTGCTTTGTGCTACTTAACATTTTTGTGAATGATTTGGATAAAAGTCTGGTTGATATGCACATCAGATTTGCAGATGGCACAATGTTGCTAAGAATAGATAACACTTTGGATGATAGTGTACAAATTCAAGAGGGTCTTGAGAAACTAGAGTACTGAGCTGAATCTAAAATGATGAAATTTGATAAGGATAAATGTAAAGTTTATATATAGAAACAATAAACCAGCTTCCCAAGTTTGTTCATTGGTCGTTGTCTTTTGCACTAGAAGAGGACCAAAATGATATCACTATGTCAGGGTCTATTTACAATGTGTCTGACAATGGCTGATCACACACTGATGTGAATTCTACCACAACTTGGGCACAAATAGCCCCCATAAACATTTGGGATGAAGATGCCTATAAATTAGTGCACCTCACTTTTCTTTTGAGTTGCTGTAATTCTGTTTTGCTCATGGAGCACAGTGCCTTCTTTGATGTGAGCACACCAATGAGATGGCTCTGTGCCAGTGTCTCATCATTGATAAAGTTCTTTAGAGAAACTTTGAAAGAATCCTCGTATCACTTCTTCTGACCTCTGTGTATGTGCCTGCCTTATATCAGTTCTCTGGAAAACAGTCTCTTAGATAAGCATATGTTTGGCTTCTGACCAACTGGTCAACCTATTGGAGTTTGTACTCTTTTGTTTGGCAGTTCATTTAGAGGAGACCTTAATGTCTGGTAGCTTATCTTGCTGGGCGATTTTCAGAATCTTCCTAAGACAATTCAAATGGAATTGTGCCCATGAGAGCATGGCAAAGAAAACAAAGGTTCTCCTCCTGCCAGCACTGCACCATCCATTTGTGGAACCATCAATTATAGCAAACAGAGAAATTCTGAATGCTGCGGGTAAGTTACTTACCTTGGCAGTGAACTTTCCAGAGATGTATATATACATAGATAACGAGGTTGACACACAAATCGCTTGAGCCAGCTCAGTGTTTAGGAGACTCCAAAGGCAAGTACGGGAGAGAAGAGGTATTAGTCTGCCCACCAGATGAAGGGCTACATAGCCAAAGTGCTGACCTTGCTGTTGCATGCCTAGGATGTCTGACCAGTATTCCAGCACCATGCGAGGAAACCCAAATGCTCCCCAAGTATAAGATTGGAGAGTGTGAAAATGGAGATTTTGAACCCTACACTTCAATCCCCAGAAGTCCTTGGTATTTCCCAGAATTCTCTATAATCTCACCTGAGTCCCCACAGTTGGTGAGATCACAATTGGTATTTAACTGGCAGTAACACCTCCCACACTCTTTTCTCTTCCTTTTTGCAATGATGTAGCAAGTATAGTGGTAAGCTAAGCACGGGGATTTTAAATGGGCTAATCAGCCACGGGCACATGGTGTTTATTTGTATCTTTATTCCTTGATTTCTAATTATCCTTAATAAACCTCATAAAATAGAATATTTTTATTATTAGAGATATAATTTTAATTTTTACAATGGTAGTCAGAAATTATTCTAAAACAAGATTTGGGGATTTTACTTAGTTTATTTATGTGTGTGTGTGTGTGTGTCTGTGTGTGTGTGTGTGTGTGTGTGCATGCAACTCTGACTCCTGTAAATCCAATTCACCTGGCAAGTAAAAACATACCCCCCTTAATATTATTGTTCCTCTTCAAAAATGAAGGAAGAACAACATTTGGATCTCTTCACCTCGCTCCATCGAGAAATACTTTTTCTTTAGGTTTGCCTTTTTTCTTCCTCTCCCTTACCTTCATTACTTTCTTCAATAACACCTACAAAATAACTTATTTTGTGCAATTTTCCATTCATACAATGCCACATTGTTTGGCATTTGGTTGTGAGGTCCTCAAGACAAAGATAATCAGAATAGCATTGCCAGTTTGGCATAAAGATTTAGGGAGTTAATGAACTTTAAACTTAAGACGAATCAGCATTATGATGTGGCAAGCAAAAATTAATAGTAGAGACCTTGGAATGCATGAGAGAGGCTAAGCTTCTAGGTAAAGGGAGGTGATGGTCCCTTTGGACTCTGCCCTCATTGAACCTCATGTGGAGTAGTGCGTGTGTGTACATATAGCCTTTATAAGTATACAGGCATCTATGTATGTAGGCATACAGATACACGAACCCAAATAGACATAGAGACTTGTATTCCTATATATGTACCTGTTGTTTTCCCTGATAGAATGTAAACTCCTTGAGGGCGCAACTATTACATTTTTGTCTTTGTGTCCCCAGCACTTAGCATAAGGCTTGGCACAGAGTTTGTGAATGCTTATCCATTGATGGACTAGAGGTGCTGCGAAAGTTCCTTGGGGGAAATCTCTCCCTTCGCTACTTTTATCTTCCCATTTCTTGCAAAAACCTATAGTAAGTATGCTCATAAAAGTTTTTGCTCAGCCTTTCCTTCCTTATCTCTAAGAGGGACCCAGTTCAGAGCCCACTCCTGCTGACTCAGAGATTCCATTAAAAATTGCCATTTTTGCACCTCAGAAGAATCGTTTTTCAAGGAGCAAGCTACTCCTACTTCTACGGCGGTGTGGCCTTTGTGTTTTATTTGGGTTGGCAGCACTCTGAAAAAGAGTGGATAAGAGCTGAGCCTGCAAATCACAGGACAGCTGAAAAGGATCTTCCTGGCAAAGTTCCATCATTTATTGGCCATTTTAGTCTTTAAGGATGCAAAGATTAGGAGTTGGATGGCAGTTTCATTGTCTTCCAATGCAAACGGACCACATTTTATTCTTCATATTCTGAGTTTTGGTTTAATAAGATCAGTTAAACTTTTTCAGTTGCATAAAGGCAGGATGATCATTTGTTTTAACTCTTCTGAACTAAAAACAACAATGAAAAAAAAACAGAATAAACTCTGAGGGAGTATGGGGGGAAGAGAGGATTGCCCCAAACTTGAAAAAACGGTTTCAAAAAAACCGAATGAGGTTCTAGATCTCTTATAAGATCCCTGGGAGTGGGAGCACGGACACCCCCAAACCTTGAAGAAACTTTTACAAGACTCTCCCATGGGGACTCTCGACATGGCCACAAAAGCAACTTAAAACAACACCATCGGCAGATTAGCACAACACAAATTTTACAACATGTACATATCAGCACATAAACCTCCATGTCTCCTTCCCTTTTACGTCTAACCAGTTGCTCTGATACTGAGTGCTCTCCTCCTTCCCCCCTTCCAGAGTTCTATGATCTCTTTTTCTCTCCTCAAAGAATCCTTATTAGATCTAAGGCTAGTTGGTTTACTCAAGATCCTTTAAATCACCTAGCCTTCGCCACTCCCTGACTCTCACTGGGTCAGAGGGGGAATTGAAAATAAAGTTCAGGGGGCAACTAGGAGGCTAAGTGAATTAAGATCCAGGTCTAGAGGCAAGGAGTCCTGAGTTCAAATTTGACATGAGACTAAGACCTAGCTGTGTGACCCTGGGAAAGTCATTTAACCCTCATTGCCTAGCCCTTACCACTCTTCTGCCTTGGAACCAATACACTGAATTGATTCTAAGAAAGAAGATAAGTTTAAAATAAAATTTAAAAAAATTAAAGTTGAAGGCACTTTTTGGAATTTCTTTCTTAGTTCATCCTCATTCCATGCCAGAAGGAGCAGGAACAAATGTGCTGACCTCAAAAATCCTATTTCTGACATTAAAAACTATAGAGGAATATTTTTTCAAGGATCTAATTGGGTCATCACTCATCATTCTGGGTTTTTGAGGTCTGGGTCACTCAGTAACCATATGATGTTAATTAAGAGTGAGGCAAGAGGAGTAGCTAGGTAGTACAGTGGATAGAGTACCACGCTTGGAGTCAGGAAGATCTGGGTTCAAATCTGCCTTCAGAAACTTCCTAGCTATAGGGACACAGGGCAAGTCACTTACCCCCAATTGCCTAGCCCTTGCCACTCTTTTGTCTTAGAACTTAGTATATACTAAGACAGAAATTAAGAATTTAAGAAAGAACAAACAGAGTGAAACAAGAGACTATTTATCTTGGCTGGCCAGGACAGATTTCAAGTGGCAATCTACCCCAACATGATACAAGAGTCTCTTTATATATAAACTTTGAGGACAACATTCTTAAACTAAATATTATTCAAAGTAACAATATGGGGGGGGGGAAGAAGAAAGATGATTCTTCACAAAGCACAGGTGAATTTATAAAAAGAATAGTATACTTGGTGGGGAGTGTGCTTTTAGTTATAGGAGATAGATAACGGTTTATCATCTGAATATAGTTTCATTTATTTTTTTTTAATTCTGCACATAGGTTCAAACAGGGAAGAGAACTTCCACTTGCAGTGACTAAGTCTTTTGATTCTAATAAGGGGCCAAAAATGAGACAATGAAGGACTTTGCTGCAACAGCTGTTAATGTAAGCTCACTTAGAACAAAATAGCTAAAAACAGTGTGCTTGGGGTTCAAATGGAAGGCGGGGAGTGTCTTTGTCTACCTCTCCTCAAATTCTTCTGTTTTGATACTTCCTTGAAATTATCATCACATCAGGAATACTTGATTTATAAATTCATAATTCTGTTTTTTGGAACAGCAAAATAGAAAGCTTATTCCACAGGGTTATGGTGGCATGGAAACAAAAATGTGGAGAATAAATCTTACAAAATCCAGTACATTCTCCTAAATACTGAATAGCCAACAATTGTATGGTAATAAATGTAGGAATCAAAGAAATTTGATCAAGCAAGGTCTTAAAACTTCCAAAAAGTCTAGGCCATCCTAAAACACAATGAGCAATAAAATTATAATCAGAAGGACAAAAAGAAACAAGGAATGCATGTTAATGTATATTTAGAAAAACAATTCCTTATTCCATCAAAGGTTTTAACTATTTTATGAAGCTGACTACTTCTGGGAGATATATTCCTTTGGAATTCTGGGTCAAAAGCAACTGTCCTAGACCAATGTCCATAAATTGCCCAGCTTCAATTTAGGGATGTGAATCCCTGAATCAAAAAAAAATTTTTTTTTTAAGATTTTAAACATTATTTTATTTGGTCAATTTCTAACATTATTCCTTGAATACAAAATTCATTTTCTTTTCCTCCCTCCCCTCCCGCCACCCCTCCCATAGCTGACATACAATTCCACTGGGTATTGCATGTGTCCTTGATCTGAACCCATTTCCATGTTATTGGTATTTGTACTTGGATGTTCATTTAAGGTCTATATCCCCAACCTTATCCCCTTCGACCTATGTAGTCAAGCAGTTGTTTTTCTTTGGTGTTTTTACTCCCACAGGTTTTCCTCTGTATGTATATATTGTTTGTTTGTTTTCTCATAGATCTCTCCAGTTTGTTCAGGGACATTGCATTGCCACTAATGGAGAAGTCCATTACATTCAATTGTGACACAGTGTGTCAGTCTCTGTGTACAATGTTCTCCTGGTTCTGCTCCTCTCACTCTGCATCACTTCCTGGAGGTTGTTCCAGTTCACATGGAATTCCTCCACTTTATTATTCCTTTGAGCACAATAGTATTCCATCACCAACAGATAGCACAATTTGTTCAGCCATTCCCCAATTGAAGGGCATCCCCTCATTTTCCAATTTTTGGCCATCACAAAGAGCGCAGCTATGAATATTCTTGTGCAAGTCTTTTTCCTTATTAACTCTTTGGGGTACAAACCCAGCAGTGTGTAGCAGTCCACTCCTAACTAGGGGCAAGGGGAAAACAGTATGTGCAGATTGCTCAGTCTTGGGCATGCTCAGTAGTGCTCATGGCTGGGAAGGCCTCTGACCCTTGACCCCAGCTTCTCCCAGGTTAGGTGGGAAAACAGGTTTCTTTGTTCTCACCTGGTTAAGAGAAACCACACCTGCGCCTTGTCATTGACCAATGAGGGTCATCCCTATGTACTGTGTATATTTGCATATCAAAAACTATATCTAGCCCAGCAGGCTCCGCCTTCGCTCTCTCTGCCCTCTGCCCTCTGCTCTCTGCTCACTCCTTCTCTTTCAGGCTACCTGATGGCTGTCCTTGCAGGAGCTTGGCCTCTGGCCAAGCTCCATCTTTAATCTTTCTCTATTCACCTCTCTGACCTGCGTGGTATGGATCTCAGGACTGGAATAGCCTACTGAATTGGTCCTTTGATCAGAGCTTAGCTGTGGCTCATTGATAATTAATAAAGACTCATCCTGAACACCTCATATCTCTATTAGGACTCCGTCACTTCCCTCGTGGTATCAAAACTTCTATCCTGTCTCTATCTTCCTACCTTGTGGCTTCTCTCACCTCAGAGAGAGCTACACAGTGCTATGGCTGGATCAAAGGGCAGACAGTCTTTTATCGCCCTTTGGGCATAGTTCCAAATTGCCTTCCAGAATGGTTGGATCAATTCATAACACCACCAGCAATGCATTAATGTCCCAACTTTGCCACATCACCTCCAGCATTCATTACTTTTCCTTTGCTGTCATGTTAGCCAATCTGCTAGGTGTGAGGTGATACCTCAGAGTTGTTTTGATTTTCATCTCTCTGATTATGAGAGATTTAGAACATTTTTTCATGTGCTTATTAATGGTTTTGATTTCTTTGACTGAGAATTGCCTATTCATGTCCCTTGCCCATTTATCAATTAGAGAATGGCTTGATTTTTTGTACAATTGATTTAGCTCTTTGTAAATTTGAGTAATGAGACCTTTGTCAGAGGTTTTTGTTATGAATATTGTTTCCCAGTTTGTTATTTCCCTTCTGATTTTGGTTACATTGGTTTTGTTTGTACAAAAACTTTTTAATTTGATGTAGTCAAAATTATTTATTTTACATTTTGTGACTCTAAGTGTGAATCTTGAAATTTCTCAGACTTGTGAATGTTAAAAAATTCCCCATTGGGGAATTTTTCATTGGGACCATTCCCTATTGGGACCATTCCCCATTTGGACAGTGAGAACTCTACTTAGATAAAAAATGTGAAGACCTCTACTCCACCTGTACGTAAGCCTGCTTTACGGGAGAAAACTCCTTGCTGAACAATGAAAAGTACTTAACCCCATACTTAAGCCATGCCTGTTTTTAGAATTAATACAAAGGGGTGCTAAGTACCTATAAAGGTCAGGCAACTTGTAAATTTACATGGGACAAAGAGGTGAGAAACTTACTCAGAGATTCTAGCCTACTCAGGTGTGGATTACTAAAAGGATTAGTCTACTCAGATGTGAATTCAGAATGGGCTGTCCTTTGGAAAACGTCTACTGTGATTGGTAGATGGAAGAACTTAGGGGAGGTGACATAGGAGAAAACCCCCTATATAAGAAAAGGACAGTCTGTTGAAGAAGGAGAGTCTCTTGAAACACAGTCTAGAAGGATGGCTGGCTGAACTGGTGTCTATATTCTTGCTTGGACAGATCTTGTGGTGAGTCATTAAGGACTGACTGATCTCTCTCTCTTAAGACTCAGGTCTAGGCCATGTTGACTTAAGGCCCTTCATACTTATTCCTTTCGTACTCTTTCTCTCTTTCTTTAATTCCTCATTGTATTATTAATTAAATTCTCTATAAAACCAAGTTGACTTGGGTATATTCATAATTGGGAATATTTCCCTGGCGACCACCTTATATTTGATTTAAAACAAGACACTGTAGTGAAAACGTATTTCCTGCGGTCACAATTTACTCATCCACTCTTATATCTATCACAATTTATATCTTCCACTATTTTAACTCACTACAGTTTATAACCAACCAACCATTTTAACTCCTACAATTTATGGCCTAAACCATTTTAATTCTCACATAAGTCTTGCTTGGTTTTAAAATCTTTCCCTTCCCAAAGGTCTGACATGTATACTATTCTGTGTTCACATAATTTATTTATAGTTTCCTTCTTTATGTTCAAGTCATTCACCCATTCTGAGTTTATCTTGGTGTAGGCTATGAGGTGTAGATCCAAACCTAATCTCTCCCATACTGTCCTCCAATTTTCCCAGAAGTTTTTATCAAATAGTGGATTTTTGTCCCAAAAGCTGGAGTCTTTGGGCTTGTCATATACTGCTTTGCTGAGGTCACTTACCCCAAGTCTATTCCACTGATTCTCCTTTCTGTCTCTTAGCCAGTACCAAATTGTTTTGATGACCACTGTTTTCTAGTATAGTTTGAGATATGGGACTGCAAAGCCACCTTCCTTTGTATTTTTTTTTCATGATTTCCCTGGATATCCTTGATCTTTTGTTCTTCCAAATGAACTTTGTTATGGTTTTTTTCTAATTCAGTAAAGAAGTTTTTTGGAAGTTCAATGGGTATGGCACTAAATAAGTAAACTAATTTGGGTAGGATGGTCATTTTTATTATGTTAGCTCGTCCTACCCAAGAGCAGTTAATGGTTTTCCAATTACTCAGATCTAATTTTAGTTGTGTGGAGTGTGTTTTGTAGTTGTGTTCATATAGTTCCTGTGTTTGTCTCGGGAGATAGATTCCTAAGTATTTTATATTGTCTAAGGTGATTTTGAATGGGATTTCTCTTTCTAATTCCTGCTGCTGAGATGTGTTGGAGATACAGAAATGCTGATGACTTATGTGGGTTTATTTTGTATCCTGCAACTTTGCTAAAGTTGTTGATTATTTCTACTAGCTTTTTAGTTGATTCTCTAGGATTCTTTAAGTAAACCATTTGCCATTTGGTGCATACATGTTGATTAGTGATATTTCCTCATTATCTATACTCCCTTTTATCAGGATGTATCATCCACAAAGAGTGGTAACTTGGTCTCCTCATTGCCAATTTTAATACCTTCAATTTCTTTTTCTTCTCTAATTGCTACTGCTAGTGTTTCTAGTACAATGTTAAATAATAGAGGTGATAATGGACATACTTGTTTCACACCTGATCTTATTACAAAGGCTTCTAGTTTATCCCTATTGCAAAAGATGTTTGCTGATGGTTTTAGATATATAGTATTTATTATTTTTAGGAACGACCCTTCTATTCCTATATTTTCTAGTGTTTTCAATAGGAAAGGGTGTTGTATTTTGTCAAAGGCTTTTTCTGCGTCTATTGAGATAATTGTGTGATTTTTGTCAGTTTGCTTGTTGATATGGTCAATTATGTGGATGGTTTTCCTATTATTGAACCATCCTTGCATTCCTGGTATAAATCCTACCTGATCATAGTGAATAACCCTCCTGATCACTTGCTGGAGTCTTTTTTGCTAGTATCCTATTTAAGATTTTTGCATCTATGCTCATTAGGGAGATTGAGCTGTAATTTTCTTTTTCCGTTTTTGACCTACCTGGCTTTGGAATCAGTACCATATTTGTGTCATAAAAAGGAATTTGGTAGAACTCCCTCTTTGCTTATTATGTCAAATAGTTTGTGTAGTATTGGGATTAGCTGTTGTTTGAATGCTTGATTGAATTCACTTGTGAATCCATCTGGCCCTGGGGATTTTTTCTTAGGGAGTTCTTTGATGGCCTGTTGGATTTCTTTTTCTGATATGGGATTATTTAAGAATTCTATTTCTTCTTCTGTTAATCTAGGCAATTTATATTTTTGTAAAAATTCATCCATATTCCCTAGATTGGCATATTTATTGCCATATAATTGGGCAAAATAGTTTTTAATGATTGCCTTAATTTCCTCTTCATTGGAGGTGAGTTCTCCCTTTCCATCCATGATACTGTTAATTTGGTTTTCCTCTTTCCTCTTTTTTATTAGATTGACCTATACTTTGTCTATTTTGTTTGTTTTTTTTTTTTCAAAATACCAGCTTCTATTCTTATTTATAAGTTCAATAGTTCTATCACTTTTGATTTTATTAATTTATCCCTTAATTTTGAGGATCTCTAAATTGGTTTTCTTCTGGGGGGGTTTAATTTGTTCACTTTCAAGTTTTTTGATTTGCATGTCCAATTCATTGACCTCTGCCCTCCCTAATTTGTTAATATATGAACTCAAGGGTATAAATTTTCCCCTGAGTACTGCTTTGGCTGCATCCCATAGAATTTGAAAGGATGTCTCATCATTGTCATTTTCTTCAATGAAATTATTAACTGTTTCTATGATTTGTTCTCTAACCAATTTTGGAGAATCATATTATTTAATTTCCAATTAATTTTTGATTTGGCTCTCCCTGTACCCTTACTGATCATTATTTTTATTGCATTATGATCTGAGAAGGTTGCATTTATTATTTCTGCTTTTCTGCATTTGTTTGCCATGTTTTTATGACCTAGTATATAGTCAATCTTTGTGAATGTGCCACGTGGTGCTGAGAAGAAGGTGTATTCCTTTTTGTCCCTATTTATTTTTCTCCATATATCTATTAACTCGAATTTTTCTAAGATTTCATTCACCTCTTTTATCTCTTTCTTGTTTATTTTTTATTTGATTTATCTAAATTTGATAGTGGTAGGTTCAGGTCTCCCACTAGTATTGTTTTACTATCTATTTCCTCCTTCAATTCTCCTAGTTTCTCCATTAGAAATTTGGGTGCTATGCCATTTGGTGCATACATGTTGATTAGTGATATTTCCTCATTATCTATACTCCCTTTTATCAGGATGTATTTACCTTCCCTATCCCTCTTAATCAGATCTATTTTTACTTTGGCTTTGTCAAATATCATGATTGCAACTCCTGCCTCCTTTCTTTCAGTTGAGACCCAATAGGTCTTACTTCAACCTTTAATTCTGACCTGGTGAGTATCTACTCACCTCATGTGTGTTTCTTGTAGACAGCATATGGTAGGATTCTGGATTCTAATCTCCTCTCCTATTTGTCTACATTTTATGGGTGAGTTCATCACATTTGTGTTCAAAGTTATGATTGCCACTTTTGAATTCCCTAGCATTTTGATATTCCCTCCTAGTTCTGTCCTTTCTTCTTTTGCTATATCCTTTTAACATGGTGGTTTACTTTTAGTCAATCCCCTATTCCTCTCCCTTAATATGCTTCCATTTCTGACCCCTCCCTTTTTGTTTCCTTCTTGTTTTTTTAGGGTCTGTTAAGTTCCCTCCCCCCCTCTCCTTACCTCCATTTTTTGTACTCCCTCCCCCCCAACCCCCTTAGATTTCCCTTCTTCTTTACCCTGTAGGATAAGATAGACTTCAAGATCCCAATGGATCTAGATGCTCTTCCCTCTCAGAATTTATTTCACTGAGAGTAATGTTCGAGTATTGCCTATTAGCACTCTCTTCCTTTCCCCCTTATAAGAGTATTCTTCCCCTCCCTGTCCCATGTGTATCTTTATGTGAAAAAGATTATTCTATTTTATATTTTCAAGTATCTCTTGATACCACCATCAATTACCCCCCACCCTTTTTATTTTTTCTTTGTATATCATTTTATAGCCTTTAATGCCCCAATCTTTTCCTATGAATGATTTTTCTATTTACTATAATAATGAAAACATTTTTGAGATTTACAAATAACATTTTCCCCATATATTAATATATATAATTTGATCTAATTATAGCCTTAAAGAAGAGAGTTAGAATAAAAAAAACATTTTTTTCCTTTTCCCTCTCTTTCATATTTATCTTTTCATGTTTCTCTTGATCTTTGTGTTTGGATATCAAACTTTCCACTTAGTTCTGGTCTTTTCTTTACAAATACTTGGAAATCTATTTTGTTGAATGCCCATACTTTCCCCTGTAAGTATATGGTCAATTTTGATGGATAGGTGATTCTTGGTTGAAGACCCAGTTCTCTTGCCTTTCTGAATATTGTGTTCCAGACCTTGCAGTCCTTTAGTGTGGAAGCTGCCAGGTCTTGTGTGATCCTGATTGGTGCTCCTTTGTATCTAAATATCCTCTTTTTGGCTTCTTGAAGAATTTTCTCCTTAGCTTGAAAGCTCTGGAATTTGGCAATTACATTTCTTGGAGTTTTTTAGGGGGGATTTAGTGTAGAGGGTGTTCTGTGGACTCTTTCAATGTCTATTCCCCCCCCCCCTTCTACAAGAACATCAGGACAGTTTTCTTGGATGATCTCTTGTAGTATGATGTCAAGATTTCTGTTTATTTCTGGTTTTTCAGGTAGACCAACGATTCTGAAATTGTCTCTCCTTCCTCTGTTTTCCTGATCGATATGTCACCTTGTCAGTGAGATATTTTATGTTTTCTTCTATTTTGTCAGTCTTTTCACTTTACTTTGTTAATTCTTGCTGTTTTGCAAGATCATTGGTTTCCAGTTGCTTGATTCTGGTCCTTAAGGCCTGGTTTTCTGCTTCAACCTTTTGGTTTGCTGTTATAATGTTTTGATTTTCAGCTATAATTTTTTGGTTCTCTGATATAATTTGTTCATTTTCTTTTTGAACCATTTCCCACTTTTCTTTCCAGAAAGCTCCCATCTTTTGGATAAGCTCCAATTTAAATTCTTCCAGAGCTTGTAGGGAATTTCCTTTTTTTTTAAGGTTTTGGCATTGTTTGAATTTCCTCCTCTTTTTCTTCTGTCGCCTGGGTTTTTCCTCCATAAAAATTTTCAAGGGTCAATGCCTTCTTTTTCATTTTTTTTGGTGGTGGATAGAGGTTATGGCTCTTGGGCACAATTTTCCATCTCTGTGGGGGTTTTTCCTTCCCTTTTTGGTCAGAGATCTGGGTGAGATGGGCAGGCTCTCTGTGATTGGAGTCAAGGAGCTAGCATTTTGCCTGAGGCAAGCTCTCAAATCTCAGTGGCTTCTGCTGTTCACTGCTCTTCTCTGTGGCTCCTTGCCAAGGGCACTCATGCTCTGTGCTCCCTAGCTGGCAGGGGTTTCCAGTGCCACTTCTGCTGTTTGCTGCCCTTCTCTGTTCCTCCTTGCCTAGAGCACTGGGGTTTCCTTTGTGGCTGCTCTCTGGGGTAGGTCCTCAGTATTTTTAGTCAGTTCCCAAGGACCTAGAGGTGCCCCTTGCTCACTCAATGATTCTGACCGTGCTGGCTCTGACTCTGGCTCCGTAGGTGGGGTGGGGGATAGTAGATCAGCTCATGTTTGGGTGGAAGCTTTTTCACCCCCTTATAGTGTGGAAATGCCCAAATCCCATGTATCTTCAGAGCTGCGCCCTACTGTGGAGCCCTTTCATTCTTAGGAAAATGGTTTTTTGGTTCTTTTGAGATGGTCTATATTGGTGGGTCTGAGGAGAGGAAGCATACCACATCTAGACTGTTGCCATGCTTACCCAGAAGTCTCCTGAATCAACATCTTGAAGCCTTTAACTGGACTGTTTACTTATTGACAGAATATGGAATGGATCTCTTCACCTTGTTACCGGGATAGATTTGTAAGTGTATTTCCTTGAACATCTCCAGATGCCAGGTCACTTGTAGAGATTCCCTAGGTAATTCTGTCAAAAGCTATTAGGGATCTACATGAACTGATGCAGAGTGACACAAGCAGAACCAGGAGAACATTGTACACAGCAACAACATTATACAATGATCAACTGTGAGAGACTTAGCTATTCTCATCAATACGGTGATTCAGGACAATTCTGAAAGACATGACAAAGAATGCTATCCACCTCCAGAGAACTGTTGGAGCCAGAGTATAAATCAAAACAGTATATTTTACTTTAGTTTATTTGTGTTTTTATTTTGGGATTTTGATTTTATTTGAATATTCTCTTACAACAATAACCATTGTGGAAGTATGATTTGTATGAAAACACATATATAACCCAGATCTCTGGGAAGCAGGAAGGAAGGGAGGAAAGAAGACAATTTGGATTTTATAATTTTGGAAAATGTTTGTTAAAAATTGTCATTACATATAATTGGGAAAATAAAATATTTTTAAAAGTCTATTAGGGATAAGATTTAATATAATTTGATAAAACCTAATGAAGTCTTATATTGGCTTTCCAGTAATTAGTTAATGTGATGAAAACAAATTCAGATCAAGAATATCAAAGTAGGCTACCCAGGGTTCATAAAAAGTTTGTAGGATTTTTGCCTTGGATAATAGCTTCTAATAAATTAACACTTTTAGAGCATTCAAATCAAAAGAGAAGTTAATCTTCTAATGATACCAGATTGCATCATCCTCTTAACAGCATTTCCTATACAATATTTTCAGTCATGGCCAGCTCCTTGTGATCCCATTTGGGATTTTCTTGGCAAGGATAGTAGAGTAGATCCAGTGGATTCTTTTATCAGGCAATCAGAGGTTAATTGACTTGCCCAGGATCACACAATGAGGAAGTAACTGCTGCTAGATTTGAACTCAGGTCTCTTTGCCTCCAGTCCAGTGCTATAACCAATCTTTTGTAATGGTCATCTGCTAAATTGAAGGTAGGGGAATTTAGATCTCACAAAGAGAGGAGAGAGTAAGAAAAACCCAATAGCAGGTGATTAAGGGAAACCATATAGCAGTGAGGACCCAGTTGAAATGACATGAATATTTAGCAGACTGAGTCAAAAAATGTCATGATAAACTGTAAGATAATTTTAGTGTTTTGACTTCTAAATAATTGGTCGCCAGGGATGATGCCCAAATAATAAAATACCAAAGTCAGCTGGGAATTATGGAGATTTTAATTAATATATATATATATATAGAAGGAATTGAGGAGAGAGAGAGAGAGAGAGAGAGAGAGAGAGAGAGAGAGAGAGAGAGAGAGAGAGAGAGAGAGAATTAATTTAAACTGCTCTGGCTCAGGCTGAGCCGGGCAGTAGTTAAAGGCCTTGGCCAAAGTGGCCTTCCTGAGTCTAAAGGAAAGGGAGTCAGTCTTATCACTCACCATAAGACTGTCTTCGAGGAAGCTCCAGGCCTCCACTGAACTCAATCTCCTAAACTGAGTTCAGAACCTCCTGAACTGACTTTTAGCCTCCTTTTAAAGAGAATTTTTCTCTTATGTCACCTCCCCTAAATTTTTACATCTGCCAATCACAGTAGACGCTTTCTCTAGGACTGTCCATTCTTTAATTCTCACCACTCTTTAGTTCTCACCTTATCTGGTTAGATTACATCTTTTGAGTACTTCACACTTCTTTGTTAAGCTTGCCTTTTGTGAGTTACTTTAATCACATTTTGTGATTAATTTAACCTTTATAGGTACTTAACATCCTTTTATATTAGATCTAAAAATAGACTTAGCTTAAAGTTCTAGCTTCACTATAAGGTATGAGTTAAGTACCTTCATTGTTCAATCAGGTGTTTACAACTTTATCTTCCCCTAAAGTATGTCTAAGTATGGGTGGAGTAATGTAAAGTTCCCAAGACATTCCTGATTCTTGTTAGAGCAAGTATCTCCATTGTTACAATAAGGAAATAGCTAAATCAAATATTCTAAAGTACAGTCTGAGTAGCTTTTTAAGATTCACAATACCTTACTGTCTTCAGCAGCTTGAGAATAGAAGCAGGGAGGTAGATGGCAAGTGGGAGTAAGGTTTAAGGAAGGTGATAATGTCCTTTGATTCTATGCAGTGTCTTGTAATCAGAATACTAAAATAACAAGTTTCCTCAGGGTCCTCAATAACACTCTAAAGGTCCTCACATTAAGGATGAAACCCAGACTTAGTAGAATGAATGATCAGAAAATAAATTTAAGAATGACCTTTCCTAAATGCCAGCACTTTGAAAGATATTCATCTTCTCCATCATCCAAGAACCTCAGAGATGGGAAGAGTTCAAAGAAGCCAAATAATCCTTCCAGAAAGAGATAAACCATCTAAAAGGTGCTTGTTGACCCGACTTCTCAAAATCACCCCAAACTAAGGTTCCACAGTCTCAGCTCTGCGTGACAGCCATTCTTTCTCTCCTCGGACACTTGGATATATCCAAGCTCACTTTATGAATATGGTTCACTTTGGACATATCCAATTGTTTCTGGTTTTCTATTTCTTATTCTCTCTCCCTGCTTTCAACTTTATTTCACTATGGTTTCATAGCAAGTTTAAATCATTAAATCTTGCAGAGAAGTTAGAAGAGAAAGCATCAACAGATATAGGACTGGGAGGAACCATGAGGTCACCAAGTCCAACTAACCCCTTCATCTAATCTATGAGGAATTTGAAGCCAAGAGAGATGGAGTCATTAGTTCAAGGTTATACAGCTACCAAGTGTCTGAGTCCTGACTAGAGCCAATGCCCTTTCTATATGATGCTGCTAAAGCAAAGCTTCTAAAGCAGTGGTTCTCAACCTCCCAATTTGTATCAATGAGAATACATAATGCATATCAGGTATTTACATTCCAAATCATAACTGTAGCAAAATTACAGTTTTGAAGTAGCCACCAAAATAATTTTTTGGTTTGGGGTCACTGCAACATGAGGAACTGTACTGCGAGGTCACGGCATTAGAAAGGTTGAAAACCACTGCTCTAAAGTAATTTTTAAAATTTTTTTTAATTTATATAAATATGTGATGAATCAAAAAAATTTTTTCAGGAGGTTTATTCTAGTATCAAAGGTAGCTAGGCAGTGCAGTGGGTAGACAGACGGACCTGGAGTCAGGAAGATGAGCTCAGATCTTACCTCAGATATACCAACTGTTTGACCCTGGGAAAGTCACTTCTCTCTGTTGATCTTAGTTCCTCATTTATAAAATGAGCTGGAGAAGAAAACAGCAAACCGCTCCAGTATCTTTGTCAAGAAAGCTCCAAATGGAGTCACAAAGATCAGACACAACTGAACAAATGAGTAAACAACAACATTTTGGTATCAAACATTAAATATGATTCTGTCCATGATACCCAGTTTTTCGGACATAATACTATGCTTTAAGGTAATGATAATAATGGATTTAATTTTATAAAATATTTTATGCATATTCTCTATCAGAAGCTTCATATCAACTCTGGGGAGGAGGAAACACAGTTATTATTATTCTCATTTTACAGATAAGGAAACTGAGATTCAGAGAATGAAGTGATTTTCTCATGCCACAGGACCAATTAAGGTATTTGGATATACAGAGGATAACAGTAAGATAAAATGAAGAAATGTCACACGACCAGAGTCAGAATTGGAATTCTGGGTCTAAATCAGGCATGCTATCTGCTTCACAATGGAATAGAACATTGAAATGAGAATCCTAAAGATCTAGCTCCAAATCCTTCTTCAGGTACTTACCAGCTGTGTGACTTTAGGCAGATTGCTTAATTTCTCTAAGGCTCAGTTTCCCCATCTATAAAATGGGGATTATAATAGCACGTATCTCAGAAGGTTGCTATGAAGATAAAGTGAGATGATGTGTGTAAAATACTTAGCTAACTTTAAAGCATTACATAAATGTGATTTTAAATCATTTATTAATATTTTAATCACCAATTGGAGTTATTGTTCAAAATTGTTTTATTCAAATTGGAAAGAATATACTTTAGGGGTTCATAAGTACTTAGCCAGTTCAACAATGAATAAAACTACCCAACATTATGATGAAGTAAACCACATAGTCTCTGTCTCTAAGAAGCTTAAATTTAAATTTTATAAAAAAAGTAAACAAGCTTTCATTTAAAAATTTTTTTACTTAATGTTAATGTTAATTAAATTGTTTTTTTTCTTCTTCTTCCAATCCAGCCTCTTAATTTTAAACATAAAATGGCAAGGACCCAGAAAGGTTAAGTGACTTATTTAAAGTCATGCAGGTAGTAAGAGGAAAAGCCAAGAGTAGCACTCATTAGAACGTAGTTCTCCTGCCTTTTAAGTCAGTCAGTCACCTTCCTACTTCATCATCCCATCTCCATCATTTATCCAATCTTGTTTTTCGCTCTGAGTTTCTTAAGTCACAAGAAGGGAAGATGAAAGTTTGGCCAATAGAGTGGATCTGAACTATCCAGATATGGTATAAAATTAAAATTAAATATCAATAATAAAAATAATATATTTTAGGAGATTTATTAATGATCATTAGAAATCAAGGAATAAAGAGGATATAAAATAAAGACCATGTGCCCATGACTGATTAGTCATTTCAAACCCCCCATCTTACTGCCCCCACCATGCTTACTGCAAACCAAAAAGAGGGTGGGATCTTCCATGTCCTCACCTTATATCTCCCGTCTATAGGAAGTATATAACAACAGGAAGTAAGTGGGCTCCTGGGAAATGTAGTTCTTTTTTAGGGTAACAGATTTTCAATTATACATTACCACCTAAGATCTGTGGAAGACTAGTTGTAAACATAACCTGAAATTACAATAATTTGAAGATAAGAGGAAAAGAGGAAAAAAAAAACAATGATTGCTAGGTGCATTGACAAAAAAGCCAGTTAGGGACAGCCCACCTTCGACATGAGAGTATACAAACAAAACAAATGCATTCAACCCTACACAGTTCAGATCACCACATCCCAAAGTTCACTCTGGAACTTCTGGCGCAGTGTGTGGTCTGTGGAGGCATCTTCATGGTGCCTTCTCCAAACAGTTCACTTCAGAGAGATAGTGTGTTTCTTATCCTAAAATTACTCTCTAAAAGAATTTAAACTTTGCATTTTAGAATAATAATACATTCCCCCCCTGAAGAGGGTATTGAAAAACACAGGGATCACTTAGGGATGCATGGCTGAGTTATGAGGTATATGAATCAACTGGCAAGAGAAAAATCAAAAACATCAAAAAATCCAAAAAAAAAAAACAAAACAAAACCCTTCTGGATGAAGTATAAACTATCAAAGTCTTATGTGTAAAAATTCTAAGTAAAAGAAAAATAAATTTATAACAGGTCTTTGAATCAGGGCCCAATTAAAGTAATTTCTATCCCACAAGTCTGTATGACAAAATGCAGTAATATTTCACTTACCCATTTGCAGACAAGGCTATAGGAAGTTGCCATACTATAAGAGAGAAAAGGGACTAGATTATAGGAGCAAATGGGAGCTAGAATGGAGCCAGAATAATTTATGTCATGTATTTTATATAGAGTGTGTGTTACAAGGAAGATCTGCATTTAATACATGTTAAACAGCTGCAACCTCGTGTCTCACACATGATTAAGTCCTTGCACTCTGAGCAGAATGTAATCAACCAACGTAGGATTGGTTTGGTCTTTTTGACCTTGTGCTCTATTGGCACTATGCAAGTAGCTTTGTGCTTCTTTGGCACTGTGCAATGGTTCTTTCTGTATTCCCTTCTCCTGGAATCAGACAGAATCATTAAGCAAAGTCCCATATTTTTTTTTACTTTTAAACATTATTTTATTTGGTCATTTTCAAACATTATTCATTAGAAACAAAGATCATTTTCTTCCCCCCCCCCTCCCACCACCCCTCCCATTGGCAATGCATGCTTCCTCTGGATATCACATGTGTCCTCGATCCGAACTCATTTCCATGTTATTGGTTTTTGCATTAGGGTGTTCATTTATAGGCTTTCCTCAATCATATCCCCTCCGTCCCTGTAGTCAAGCTATTGCCTTTCCTCAGTGTTTTTACTCCCACCATTTGTCCTCTGCTTGAGGGTAGTGTTTTTTTTTCTCCTTGATCCCTGCAGGTTGTTCGTGGACATTGCATTGACACTAATGGAAAAGTCCATTACATTCGATTGTACCACCATGTATCGGTCTCTGTGTACAATGTTCTCCTGGTTCTGCTTTTTTCGCTCTGCATCACTTCCTGGAGGTTGTTCCAGTCTCCATGGAATTCCTCCACTTTATTATTCCTTTGAGCACAATAGTATTCCATCACCAACATATACCACAATTTGTTCAGCCATTCCCCAATTGAAGGGCATCCCCTCATTTTCCAGTTTTTTGCCACCACAAAGAGCACAGCTATGAATATTCTTGTACAAGTCTTTTTCCTTATTATCTCTTTGGGATACAAACCCAGCAGTGCTATGGCTGGATCATAGGGCAGACATTCTTTTATCGCCCTTGGGCATAGTTCCTAATTGCCCTCGAGAATAGTTGGATCAATTCACAACTCCACCTTACTTTCCATAGCTGTCATGTTAGCCAATCTGCTAGGTGTGAGGTGATACCTCAGAGTTGTTTTGATTTGCATCTCTCTGATTATCAGAGATTTAGAACACTTTTTCATGTACTTATTAATAGTTTTGATTTCTTTATTTGCCTATTCATGTCCCTTACCCATTTATCAATTGGAGAATGGCTTGATTTTTTGTACAATTGATTTAGCTCTTTATAAATTTGAGTAATTAGACCTTTGTCAGAGGTTTTTGTTATGAAGATTGTTTCCCAATTTGTTGCTTCCCTTCTAATTTTGGTTACATTGGTTTTGCTTGAACAAAACCTTTTTAATTTGATGTAGTCAAAATTATTTATTTTACATTTTGTGGCTCTCTCTATGTCTTGCTTGGTTTTAAAGTCTTTCCCTTCCCAGAGGTCTGACATGTATGCTATTCTGTGTTCACCTAATTTACTTATAGTTTCCTTCTTTATGTTCAAGTCATTCACCCATTCTGAGTTTATCTTGGTGTAGGCTATGAGGTGTAGATCCAAACCTAATCTCTCCCACACTGTCTTCCAGTTTTCCCAGCAGTTTTTGTCAAATAGTGGATTTTTGTCCCAAAAGCTGGAGTCTTTGGGTTTGCCATAGACTATCTTGCTGAGGTCACTTACCCCAAGTCTATTCCACTGATCCTCCTTTCTGTCTCTTAGCCAGTACCAAATTGTTTTGATGACTGCTGCTTTGTAATATAGTTTGAGGTCTGGGACTGCAAGGCCCCCCTCATTTGTGTTTTTTTTCCATTATTTCCCTGGATATCCTTGATCTTTTGTTATTCCAAATGAACTTTGTTATGGTTTTTTCTAAATCAGTAAAAAAATTTTTTTTTGGAAATTCAATGGGTATGGCACTAAATAGATAGATAAGTTTGGGTAGGATGGTCATTTTTATTATATTGGCTCATACTTCCAATGAGCAGTTAATGTTTTTCCAATTGCTCAAGTCTAGTTTTAGTTGTGTGGAGAGTGTTTTGTAGTTGTGCTCATATAGTTGCTATGTTTGTCTCGGCAGATAGATTCCTAAGAATTTTATTTTGTCTAAGGTGATTTTGAATAGGATTTCTCTTTTTAATTCTTGCTGCTAAGATGTGTTGGAAATATATAGAAATGTTGATGACTTATGTGGGTTTATTTTGTATCCTGCAACTTTGCTAAAGTTGTTGATTATTTCGACTAGCTTTTTTGTTGATTCTCTAGGATTCTTTTAGTAGACCATCATATCATCCACAAAGAGTGGTAACTTGGTCTCCTCATTGCCTATTTTAATACCTTCAATTTCTTTTTCTTCTCTAATTGCTACTGCTAGTGTTCTTAGTACAATTTTAAATAAAGTGGTGATAATGGGCATCCTTGTTTCATGCCTGATCTTATTACAAAGGCTTCTAATTCATCCCCATTGTAGATGATGATTGCTGATGGCTTTAGATATATACTGTTTATTATTTTTAAGAAAGGCCCTTCTATTCCTATACTTTTTAGTCTTTTCAATAGGAAAGGGTGTTGTATTTTGTCAAAGACTCTTTCTGCACCTATTGAGATAATCATGTGATTTTTGTTGGTCTGCTTGTTGATATGGTCAATTATGTGGATGGTTTTCCTAATATTGAACCATACTTGCATTCCTAGTAACAGATACTTTCATGAAATAGTGGAGTCTGAAAAGGCTTAAAATATTCACCTACAGTCTCTTTAAAGTTCCTTTCTCTGTTTGGATTCCCCTTTTTCACATTTCTGGAATCTCCCATAGTGAGGGAGAACATGGTTTTGAGGAATCCCAAACTGGATGAATCTTAAGAGATTGGGCAAGCCCAAATGGCAAAGGGTTTTAGGGAGATGAATTTCTTCACAGAATCTCAGGCAAGATAACTAAAAAGATCAGTGCAGTTATGAAAAAACATCCTAAAGCTGGAAGCTGTTTAAAATAGGTAATGTACTACTCTTTCCAAGAGTGCACTATACTTATAATTTATTTCTTGTTTGGAAGAGTAACTTCCTTCTTCCCTTTCCCCCTGAGGTAAAACTATAGGGATCAAGTTTGTTTCCCCTGCCACATGGACAGGGAGTTGGGAGGCTAATCGTTGCCTAAGGAAAATACACCCTTGTTTTTACCAGTTGCCCAGAGAGGTATGCTCCAAGTTTGTGAGTTCCAAAGATATAGCGGTAGCTACCAGTAGGAATAATTTGGGGCTGGGGCTGAAACTGGAGCAGGAGCAGGAGCAGGGGCAGGACTAGGAGCAAGCAGGATAGGCAGCAGCAACCAAAGACAGCAGGGAGGAATGAGGAACTCGGACTCAAGCAGATGGGTGAGAGAAGAGGCTTATCTCTTCTCTACCATGAGTCCCCTAGCTAAAAATAGCCTTGCCAGTAGGGAGAGTGACCAGGCAAAAGGTGGGGAAGGCAGAAGTAAAGCAGCAGCTTTGAAGAGAGTTTGGAATTCTCTCAGAGTTTGTGAGGGTGGGTGGGGCAAAAAGCCTTGGCAGGAGAAACGTGGCTTAAAAAATTTATCTAGGCTATCTTTAAAAAAATTGAGAGTTTTTTCTCATCCCTTATGGTTGCCAAAAATGTAAAAATTGAAATTAATGTCAAATAATATAAATACTTTATTTTAATGGATTTATTAATGATCATTAGAAATCAAGGAATGAAGAGGATACAAAATAAAGACCACATGCCCATGGCTGATTAGGCATTTCAAAACCCCCACCTTACCACCGCCACCATATTTACTACAAACCAAAAAGAGGGCGGGATCCTCCATATCTCCTCCTTATATCTCCTGTATAAAGGAAGTATGTAAGGACAGGAAGTCAGTGGGCTCCCAGGAAATGTAGTTCCTTTTTAGGGTAACAGATTTTCAATTATACAATGGGCTTCATGCCAGGTTTGCACTGCCTCCTAAACTAAAGACTGCAGAAAGGTCAATGATACGGTTTTCCCACAGGCACCTAAGAATGTCCATACTGGAATTGGAAATGGAGCTCAGGTATTCAAACTTCCAACCCAGGGTACCACCCCAGCATTCCACCTTATGATCTACCCTAGGAAAGAAGGAGAAGGAGAATGGAGATGCTTGATTATTGTTAGATTAAGTAAAAAAGAAAAGAAAAAGAGATTCAAGTTTTACAAACTAAGCTAGCAACAAAAGATAAAAGATGCCCTACAAAAAAAGGACAGGAATGTGTTAAGTTCCCCCATAGAATAATAATAGTATTTATTTATAGAAAGCTTCAGGATTTACCCAGAAATCCTGTGAGGTAGTCACTATAGTTTTCCCCATTTACAGATGAAGAAACTAAGACTTAATGACGCAAAATCATTTGCTTGGGTCATATAATTAATTAGTAAGAGATTAGAGCAATATTTAAGCCCAAGTGTGTCTGATTTTAAGTACAGTATTCTCCCCCAAGCCAGGAGTGAGTACTGGCAAATGTTTAATAATTGACTCTCTAAAAAAAAAATCACAGTACTTTTTAAAGTTTAATCAACTTTATTAACACTTTCTCCATCACCTACCTAACTTTAGACAATAAAACAATAAATTATGCCCTACTGTGTGATATTTAGTGATTTCTGAGGTATAAATTCACAAAAATGTCTGCCTAATGAGTTCTCCTAAGCTGGATCAAATAACCAATCAGTCAATCAACACACATTTATTCAGTACCTACTTAGAGCCAGCCATTATGCAATACAAGGAAAGCAATGAGAGAGTTCTTCTCAAGTAGTTTGTGTTGTTTTTAGGGTGGCCCTTAAAGTTCAAGGACTCTTTCATTTTTTCCTTTGGATCTCTGATACTTTGCATTCAGTTGGCACTTAGTAAATGGTTTATAAAAAAATTAAATTCAATACCAGACTTGATTGAATGGCTCCAGTTTAGAGAACAGATGCATTTATCAGTAGTACAAAGGAGTGACAGTCAGTAAACCTAGATAATTTGCTCATACAAGCGACACTCCACCTGGAGATATTAGGAACCTCTGCATTGATATGAGGCAATCTGAGTCAGAACCAAAGCCAGAACAAGCTTATTAGCACCTGATAGTAACACGGAGTCATTTCCCTGATTACAAGGAACCTAGCTGTCATTCCTACCCAGTCCAGGAAGAAGGCAGTGGCCTATCCCTCATTATCATTGATTTTTGGCACAAATGGCACTCTTATCTTTCCAGAAAAGGAAATTACATGTATTTCATACCTCAGAATAGATAAAACCCGGGAGAGGTTGGCTCAGTTGGGCCTTGGAGATGGAGCCCGTTGATAAAAGGATATGGGACTCTGTTGTCATTGGAGGTGAAGGAGCTGGTCAGCAAAAAAAGTGCAGATTCTTCTTGATCCAGTCTCTCCACCCCAAGAAATGTCTCCTGGGATCACCCAAGCACCCAGAGATAGTCGGTTGGAAGCTTTGGTCACGTGGGCTTTCATTTCATACCCTTTAGTAATCTTGAGACCATGGGGTAGAGTAGAAGGAATGAGAGACTTGGAAACAGAAGAGATTTGAATTCATTTCCAATGTCCAAATTGACCGTTTGTGTGACCTTTGGCAAGGCAGTTAACCTGGAGCCTTCAATTGCGTTTGTAAAATGGACTAACTCAAGGAGCAACCTCTTCACATGTTCCTTTCAAGACTCCAATAAATAATCTACCAGGGTGTATTTTGAGTCCAGCAGAGTGCTAGGTCCTTGGGAAGCAAAGACAAAGAACTTAGATTCTGTAAAATGCTTTGGAAATACCACTGTTATTTGGCCTGACAGGGAGAGTCCCATAGTCTCTCTCTGTCTCTCTGTCTCTGTCTCTCTCTGTCTCTCTCTCTCTCATCATACACACACACACACACACACACACACACACACACACACTGTTCTTCCTCCTCAGTTCCCTCCTTCTTCTCCTTCTAAGATCACTAAGGTCACTAAGAAGTGACCATTCATGGACCTACTTCCAATGTTAAAAAGGGCAGAAACCTTTATTTTGCTCTGGTTTTCTTACCAGAGCTGGTTAGGTAGCCTCCTGGCAGTCCATTTCCAAAACCTATCATATCAGTGCTGGACCTAGTGGGGACACATGATGGGCTTTCAGCCTTCAGGTGTTCAGAATTCACAAACTCAAGAAATTCCCCAGCCTTAGCATCCCTCAGAGCAGAGGCTAGACACCTGTGCCAGAACAGGCTTGCCATATTCTTTTTTTTTTAATTAATTAATTTTTTCCCATTCATTACATTAAAATACCCAGTTAACTTTCTCCCTTCTTCCTCCCCATCCCCCATAAGAGAAGGCACCATATGACAAAAACATATATGTATATATAAAACTATTTCTTAGAAGCAACCAGGTGACTAGAGAAAGGAGGTCCTGGGTTCAAACCTAACTTCAGATATTTCCTAGCTATGTGACCCTGGGCAAGTCACCTAGCCCTTACTGCCTAGCCCTTACTACTCTTCTGACTTATTTTACTATAGCAGGGAAGGATTTAGAAATACATAAATAGAGAAATAAAATAAATGAAAGAAAACTATGTCTTACTTATTTCTGCTTATTCATTCTTTCTTTGGAGATGAGCATTCACAAATCATTCTCCAAACAATATTTCTGCTCCTTTTTATAATGTCCTGCTTGACAGGCCAACTGAAGCAACATTATATCTTTGCTGGATATATTTTCCATGCTATTGTCGGTAAACTTATTTTTGTTCAATGTTAGATGACCTCAGCAATGGTGAGCTAGTAAATGTTTAACAATCACTTTTAAGTTAATAATTTACATTATTAGCATTTTCTCCTTTACTCTTCCTTAAGTCTAATCAATTTCAAAAAAAAATGAAAATCAAGCCCTGATTTTGTAGCATTTGCAAATTTCCAAGTATAAAATGATCACAATAAATATTTAGCAATAGGCTTTCTTGAACCAGTTTAAATTGGCTCCAACCTACTCCTGTATTATAGTGTTTTATTGTGTTCCAGTCCCAAACTGGAACCATCTAATTGTCCTGATGCAGGCCAGTCCCCAAAAGGGAGATAGCATGTTGCTATTCCCAAAGCCTGGGACTTCAGGACAACATTCATGCTGAATCAAGCTGGGTCTTCAGGAAGGTTTCATTTAGTAAATCTTTGGATACACCAATGTCTAGTTCTACATGAAATATATTGAATAGACTTAGCATGTTCCAATAAATATCATTGTCATAAGTAGACTTAGGAGACTCTTGAATTTTTTTTTTAATTACAAATGTGATATGATTTTGGATGGCTGGAAGAAGTGAATTTTTGTTTAAATAAGGGATGTATTGCTTCTGTTAGAGAACAGAAAATCCGTTAGAATAAATGTGAGCTGAGAGTGAAGATAAAAAAAAACATTCAATAAGACAAAATGCTGTAGTCTTAATGAAGGAATAAATACATGTTAATAGCCAAAAACTAAAATGAGATTACTAAGAAAAAGAGTTTGGAGAAGGAAGACCCAGCACCAAATTCTGAGATCTACCCTTAGAATGCAGACAGGGCAGGTCTTGATGGGTGAGCAGACAAAGGCAACTCAGAACGAACAGTCATGAAGAAAGAGAGCCAGGAGAGCACCATATCATGAAGATCCCAACAGGAAAGAGTACCTAGGAGGAGTTAATAGAGTCCACAACTGCATAGATTCAAAGAAGATGGGCTGGTCATGGAGCAAGAATAAGGAATTACTGATGGACAGACTTGGGGCTCCAGTGGTAGCTCTAGAGTAAAGAAGGTCCTTGGCAGGTTGGATGGACTCTTTGTGCTGAACATATCGGAGGACTTGGAGAAGAGTCTCACAGGATGGGCAGGCATTCATGGGGTGAGATCTGGATCATGAAAGGGAACTTGCACAGGGAAGAGATTACAACCACACTGGAGTACTGGATTCTACCTATTCCACAGGGTTGTTGTGTGTGTAAATATAAGAAGCTGTAGGAAACCCTTTGTAGCCAGAGAATGATCTATCAGCTTAAGCTATTAGTGATGCTGTTGTTGGTCTAGGAAAGAGGAGGTACTGATAAGAGACCCAGAGGACCTCCCATCAAGGATGTGCGACCTTGGACAAATTACTTGACTTCTCAGTGCCCTGGGCAATACTTTGAAGGCTACAAGCTACAGAAAAGGGTGCTGGCCTTCATGGGTAGAAGGAATTTCCTCACCAGAGAATTCCTTATACTAATGAAATCACAGGTCCAGTGTCTTTCTTATCAATAAAAACTGTATTAATTCGGAGCACACACACACCTCCTTTGAATCCTCCTTGTGTTTACTTACAAGCCAGTCCAGAAACAGTTGGTTATTTCCTATCTATCAAAGCACTTCTTATCCAAAATTCATTCATTCAGTCGGTTAATAAATATTCATTAAGCACCTACTATATTGGCTAAGCAGGGATAGATAGGTGACATAGTGGATAGGAGTCAGGAAAACTCATCTTCTTGAGTTCAAATCTGACTTCAGACACGTACAAGCTGTGGGACTCTGGGCAAGTCACTTAACCCTGTTTGTCTCCATTTCCTAATCTGTAAAATGGGCTGGAGAAGGAAATGGAGAACCACTCAAGTATTTTTGCCAAGAAAACCCCAAATTAAGTCAGGGAAAGTCGGAAGGGATTGAAATGACTGAAAAACATATGCCAGCCATTGTACTAAGTGTTAGGCATACAAAAAAAGGTAAAAGACAGTCTCTGTAACCATAGGCAAGTCACTTAACCTTGTTAACCTCAGTTGTTTCTCATCTATAAAATGAGCTGGAGAAGGAAATGGCAAACCACCCTGGTATCTTTGCCAAGAAAACCCCAAATGGGGTCATAAAAAGTCAGACAGGACTGAAAAACAATTGAACAACCTATGACAAACATTGTGCTAAGTGTTAGACATATAAAGAAAAGTAAAAGATAGTCTCTTGACCCTGGGTAAGTCATGTAACCCCATCTGCTTAGCCCTTGCCACTTTTCTGCCTTAGTATCAATTCTAAGACAAAAGGTAAGAATTGAATTTAAAAAAATTAAAATGTTAAAAAGACAGTCCCTGCTTTCAAGGAGCTCACAGTCTAACAGAGAAGACACAACTATGTACACACAAGCTATCTATGGGGAAAATAGGAAATAAACAACAAAGGGAAGATGTTAGAATTCAGAAGGATTTAGAAAGGCTTTCTGTAGAAGATGGAATGTAAGGCTTGAAGGAAGCCTAGGAAGTCATGGGGTAGTATGGGGTATGGGGAGGAGCATAAGGTGTAAGACCAAGAAGATGGAGAGAGACCAGGTTCAGAAGGTCTTCAAACATCAAAGTATTTTATAATCAATCCTGGAGGTGATAGGGAGCCATTGGAATTAATGGAGTAGGGAAAGTGATCCAGTCAGACTGTGCTTATTCATCACTTTTCCCACAGTCCCTCTGTATAACTTATTCCCTTTGTAAAAATTAAAATTAGTATATAATTTCAAATATTATATTTTATACGATTTATTAGTAATCACTAGAAGAAACAAAATAAAAAGGTAACAAAATAAAACCATGTGCCCATGGCTAATTTACCTTCTCAAACAGCCCACTCCACCAATGTCCCAATCCAGGAAGGAAAGAGAGCTAGCCACGGAAGACCACCCTATTTATCTCCTGTCTATGTCAGCATATAACAACAGGAAGTCAGTGGGCTCCTGGGAAATGTAGTTCAAAGGCACAAGATTTTCAATTACACACCTTGCATAGTTGAGGGATGAGCAGGAAGGCAACAGGCAATGAATGAGTATTCTTCAGAAAAGGGTGGGCCATTTTCCTTTCTCCTCTGCTCCTTTGTTTTTAACAATAAGATGTATGGGTCCCATTCCATTATCCTTTCAACAGTCATTTACTAAGTGTCTCCTATGGACAGGGGCTCAATGCCTTGGGGAGGGATGCATGGATACACTCCCATCCCTAATCACCCACATGCTCTGAATGGTGTTGGCAGCACCTGGCTCAAGTATGGCAGGTCCCCAAGCTGCCTATCAGAGAATCTAGATGGTTACTTTGGTGAAGCAGTCTGATGAGGCTCAAAGAGTAGAAGAATGGGCCAGGAGATCTCCCTCCTATTCATCTCTCTTCTCTAAGCTGTAATTTTTAAAATAATATTTTCATTTGAAAATGTTTGATGAATACTTTTTCAAAAGATATTTCTATTTCTTCTGAATCTCTTCCCCACTCCTAGCCTCACAGAACTGTCCCTTACAAGGGATCAGATGAGTAAATCAAATCAACATATGGATCATATCTGACAACATATGAATGCCTCGTTTGGTATCTATAGTTCCCCACCTCACTGTAAAGAGGGGAAGTCTGTTTTGCTAAGAGTCCTTTAAAGTCAAGTTTCCTCACATCCTGTTCTCATAAGAGGAACATGGCCAATGTGAACCCCCCAACACCTAACAGCACTTCCTCAATCCAACCTCCTCTTAAATGCTAGAAAGTAGAATTCTGTGTCCTTCCCCTGTTCACAATGCTGAGGGAAATCTGACCTGCCTCAGGCCTAATCTTTTAGTCCCTGTTCTGGGTGGAATCCAGGCCTCTGCCCTAATTGTAATGATTTTGACCTCACCAGCAAGTTAATGTTTACAAATCACACTTGTGACCAGCGTGATATTTTTTAAGCCTTGGAGCTAATATACAAGCCTTTGAAATCAATGTGGTACAGGAGATGGAGACTGATCCTAGAACCAGTTGTTGTTGTTTGGTCATTTTAGTCATATCTGACTTTTCTTGACCCCACTTGGGGTTTTCTTGGAAAAGACTCTAGAATGGTTTGCCATCTCCTCCTCTAGCTCATTTTACAAAAGAGGAAACTGAGGCAAACAGGGTGAAATGCCTTGCCCGGGGTCACATAACAAAGACACTGGAATGGTTTGCCAATTTCTTCTCCAGCTTATTTTACAAATGAGGAAATGGAGGCAAACAGGGTGAAGTGACTTACCTAGAGTCACAGTGACAGAGGCTAGATTTGAAGATGAGTCTTCCTGACTTTGGACCCAGCACTCTATCCACTGTATCACCTAACAGCCCTAGAACTAGAGGAGCTAGGTTCCAATCCATACTCTGACATTATTAGTGGGAATTTAATATAAATTAGACCCCTTATTCCTTTTGAAAACCCATTTTTGTCAGTATCAGCCCCATCCGGGCACACATGCATACTAAGGGAAGATGCCAGAGGCCTTGTGGCTCCCTGGCATCCCAGAAGAGGCTTGCCACTTGTTCCTGTGACTACTGGCATCTGGAAGACTGGGCCCTGACCTGGACTGAGGTCAAGTCTGTCCAACCAGAGAGACCCAGAAGGAGTGGCACCAATGGTTTATAAGAGAAGGGACTAAGTGTGTGAATTTAATATAAATCATACCCCTTATTCTGTTTGAAAACCCATTCTTGGTTGATTTCAACCCCACCTTTTGACTGGCCATATACACATATAATGGGAGGACCCCAGAGGTCTTTATGGCTACCTGACGTCCTGACATGGTGTCCTGGAGAACGAAGGGAGGTGGCAGAAGTCCCTGTTCAATGGGTGATGTGGCAAAAAGTCAGGACTCAACCAGGACTGAGGTTAATCAGAGTCCAGAAGAAGTGGTGAAAGCTGACTTTATAAGAGAGGGACACGAGAAGCGTGCTCTGTCTTGCTGGGCACTCATCACTCTATCTTCTTTGGAACATTTCACTCTGGGCATGCATTGGCTTATCTTGAAGCCACAGGAAAGCCACTTGCAGGAGGAGCCAATGTAGCTGAGCATGTAAATTGGCTAGGAATTATGGTGGCCAGGGATCTCTCTCTCTCTCTCTCTCTCTCTCTCTCTCTCTCTCTCTCTCTCTC